>NC_056750.1:531009877-531019877 GCF_019279795.1 Protopterus annectens | reverse complement strand
TATCACACATTGTGTGGTGCATGTCATTAAATACCTGATATTAAACACTTTTGGTGTATTGATAGATGTAAAGGATTTAGTTTTAAATACGACTTTGTGGTATACACACCTACCACACTGTGTGCTACCATATTTAAAGTTTCTTAATGGCCTTTGTTTATTCAGATTTACTTTTTTATACTGTGAAAGGTATTCACCTATATTTTTTCCACTTTGAAAGCCAAAATGGCAAGTGTTCATCCCAGGATTGTTCTAAAACACGTGTTTTTAAAATATACTAATGTTTATTATTTCATGGGTTTTAAAGGTATCCGTGCTGTATGCAGTTATTACTCTTTATTGAGTCAAATTATTAATACATTCCTTGTTCACATTATCAACTTGTAACACATTATCCTTGACATATTGGAAGCCAAAATTCATGCTTATATTATAATCTCCCATAATAAATCTGGCTTCCATATTAGTAGCCTCAGATTTAAATTCCTCCACTGAACTACATATCCATCTCAATCTCATGAACTGTGCTTTGGGAATATTTCTAATAGTATGTTTTGAATGGCAGTTATTGGCCTCAAATAATTCTTGGTAAAAGGCTTTCTGTATAAGCTGGTACCAGTAATGCCATCTATTAATTTAGTTCCACTAACCTCTAGAAAATCTATATTAAATAGATCTGTCTTTCCCAAGAATACCAAACCAAAGGTGTTGGAATATAAAAAGGCTACAAATTCTTTTCTTCCTTCTAATGATCCAGATCAAATGCACCAACAGTCATCCATGAAATGACCCCATATACTCTATACACACAGTACCTGTGAGTTTGCCTTGAATCAGACTGGAAAGGAAGAATAGTATGAGATAGTGTAACCTTTTTATTGGTGTGCATGGGTCTACTTCAAATCAGCAATAGCTGACATTGTTGAAACTTGTTTCATTGAGATGTTTGCCAGACATGCACACAATGGAAAACTGACAACATTGAATCTCGGAACGTAGATCACACTCCCCGGATATATTTGGCTAACCTGCCAAATAAAACTGGTACGTTAAGCCAACTACAACTATCTGAGCACATAAATAAAGAACTCACCTTACACCACATACACAACATCCACTGTTAAATCTTCCCATAACTCTACATGTTCATAAAGAGACAGGACTCCAAGAAGAAATTTAAACAGTACATTAACTGATAAACACCATTTTTGCACCCCCACACCCCTTGGAAATTAAATATACCACCTCTAAGATTGCATTACCATGAAGAAAAGTGTTAATGTATTTATCGGTGTACTTTACAGTTTTCTCATTTTTGATAAAGTTCTTACAATTAAAGAACAAAAGCATTGAAATACACTTGTTCTGTGTGTTTTTTTTCATCTAGCTAATTTGTTATGAAGTTTGTTTTGTGATACTTACAAGTACATTACTGGTACTGCAGCTAACTACATGTCAGTACCCTCATTTCAATGTTCCAGGATTTGATGTTATCTCTTTTTGATTATGTGCATGCTCGTCAAATTCATCTTGATGAAACAGGTTTCGACTGTGTGTGTATGTATGAGTATATGTGTATGTATACTATATGTATGCATGTATGGGTATATATGTATATATATATGTATATATATATATATATATATATATATATATATATATATATATATATAGATCTATTTCAAAGTTTCTAAACTGTGATGTTATGGTATGGACCATAAGAAATTCAGTGTTTTAAAACTTCAGAATTTAGAAGTAGACTCGTATATATACACACACACACACACACTAATGAAATGGTTACAGTATATAGTACTATTCCCCCTTCCCAGTCTGAATCAAGGCAAACTCCGAGCTTGTGTGTGTGTGTGTGTGTGTGTGTGTGTGTGTGTGTGTGTATATATATATATATATATATATATATATGTATGTGTATATATATATATATATATATATATATATATATATATATATATATATATATATACACACACACACACACACACACACACACACACACACACACACGAGTAAAATATATTTCAGTGATGTGGCTTTCCATTGACAAGTGGATAAGCTGGTACAGCTTTTTGAACATTACTGGCAATTTTAATACGAGTCACAAGTACACTTGATTGGGACAGTTGTCATTTCCACCACAATGCGATCTTGGAATTGGTATGTATATAATTAGCAGGGGTGTGGGTGGTGCAGGGTCATTTGCCCCATGCAAAAAAAAAATGTTTTTTATATTTATATATATATATATATATATATATATATATACACACACACACACATAAATATTTTTTTTCTTTATAATTTTGTTTTTTTTTTTGCTTCAACCATTTGGTTTAGATTTGTTAATCAGTATTTAGGATGTTTGAGAAGTTATGCTGCTATATACAAATGCTCAGAACTTTCTTGCCTTTGAATTACACTCTCTCTGTGAGCCTCTAGTGATTAGCAGTCTGCTAACTGGGTAGATAAGTATAGCTTTGGGCAAACCCCCCCCCCACTTATTCATATTTTATGAGGAAAAGACTTGGCTTTTTAGCGAAACGTTATTTCAGCTAGAAACATATTTTATAGTTATGCTGCCATATACATTTATACAAAATAAAACAGGTGGTTGAGTATAGCCCCATACATTGAATAGTGCATTAGGGTTGTGAGTTTTGGAATTTGCTCTTTCGCCACTGGAATTGTACTTTATTTTTTGTAGGCTTGGGACTAGCAAAATATGACTTGCCTTAGGGACCTAGCAGCCTGTTAGTAATTTATGTAGAATTTTGACTGTTTTTAGCAGTCTGCTGTTATGTCTTCAGTTAGACATCAGTTATTGTCAGATTTACTTGTCTTCAGTGTCGCAATTTCCAAAAAAGCTTTAGCACATGGAAAGGCTTGAGCCACAAATATGGTGATTGCAGTGGAGAGCCAAACTTCTTATACATATGATACATTGTTCACCTTTGCATAAAAGCAACAGAATGGTCATAAATTCAGAATCTGTCAGAAATGAGTTGGAGAATACACAGTAAGTTATTTGTTATTCCTTACTGCCCTAATTCTTTACTTTTTAGGCCAAAAAATATACATCTGTAAAATTCAATAGGGATTAAATAGCTTCTTAAGTTGTAGCCTGTCCAGTCTTGCAAGGACACTTGTTGATTTAATCAGTATATTATCCATCTGATTTAAATAACTACCTCACCCCTTCCTTCATTTGCCTCTTTCTGACTCACTCCACTGCCTATCCTAAGTTCTGCTTGTTCTAAACACTTCTGCTTGGTTTAACACACAAACTGTTTTTCTGTTATCTAACTTCCTCGTCTCTTATTTGTATCTCTTTATACAGTCTGTACTTATCTGTCATTTTTTAACTTATTTCCCAACTCCATCACTGATGGTTACTCTGTTTTTATAAAGTGTGTATCACCAAATAAAACTCCTCTGACTTTTATAATTGTATAGCAGATGTGTCACTATCATTGCCTTAAAGATAATGCAAATCATGCTGATTCTTTACTTCCTTGCTTCTCTGAAGCAGATTTCTATTTTGCTTACCACATTACTGCATTGACCCTGTTTGTGCAAGCAATGAACTTGTTTCTGCTGAAGCAGTCATTTAGTTTTTAGATATCAAACAACTCGGGCATACATCTGTTTGTATGATATTAAAATTCAAATAACTCCTCATACCATGTTGCTTCAGGCAATCTCAAAATAATTTGTTTGGCAGAAAACATACTGGCTATAATTTCTCTTGATGATTCCAGAATTTGCAATCGCTTGTGCAATTTGGCATTGCCCCTAAGCAATCCTAAGCATTTATTTTGTCTACCCAAGATGGCTTTCAAATTTGCAGCATACAGATCATTCTGGTATTCAGCTGAAAGCTAACATTTCTTTGATAGGCTCTGAAAAGCATTCCTAAACTCTTTATTTTACTGTGTATTGTCACATATGAAATGTGCAAAGGTTTTAAAAAGAAACGTTAAGGATGAAAGGGTGTATTGAGAAGAATATGGAAACAGAGGTATAGTTTTTCTGTTTCCACTGCCAATCATTGCTGTTCTTTATATTGAAAGCCTACTTAAATGACATGTTTCTCATACCAGATGCAATTGCAAGTGGAAGCATTTACAGTAGAAGTCTTATCAAACACATGGAATGATTGGTATCCAAGTTGTGTAATAAAAGTATAAAAACTTAAGCCATTTAGCATATCTCATTTAGTAAGTATGTTACTGAAATTTAGTAATTTTATTTATTTTACTACCAATGTTACTGTACTGACTGCTCACTTTTTGTTGTTTCGGTACAATTTATATAGCAAGTGCTATTAAGAGCAGAACAAGCAAACTTAAATCTGCTCTTTTGAAAACCTATGTATATTTAAGATGAAGTGGTGCTAGTGTAATAGATGAGCAAAGCCAAACCCAACTTTTGCAAGACCACAGAACACTGTTTAATGAGTGGGTGGGCTGAAAACCTCATCTAGTCTGTTACTAGTTTCACAATGTAAGCATGCAGTATTGTTAACACCATAAATACCTTGTCACTTCTGTTGTAGCATTGTGCCTCTTCATTAATCTTTCTGAGCAGATTCCTGTCTACAGGCTGTATTGATTGACTCCTGTTTGTTAGAGATGGAGAACTTGAGGTTGGTTATTGGCTTACTTCCTTGAAATATTTAAGGGGGGCTTGGTAGCTGTCATTAAATTATGATGTGCTTTAAGTGGCAATGTACTGAGAACATGACATTAAAGACACTGGATGAAATGTGTGCAGACGTTATGCAAAATTAACCTAGCCGGGTGATGAAATCAAGGTAATAGTTTTTACTCTGTGTTGATAGAAATTCTTATAGCAAATATGTCTTCAGCTAAAGTGGCTTATCTACTCAGAAGTTATCCAATGTGGTCTTTTGAAAAGTAACTACCTTGAACTGCTAGATAAGGTTCTACTACAAGCATCAGAAGACCACTGTCTTGAAGCCAGGAATCTTGGTGTCCTGTAGCTCATACAGGACATCACTTGAACTCAAATGTGAGTTATAACAAGCTGCTGCCACACCTTACCCAAACATTACTATTCAAGTTTTAGCAAGGTAAGTGTAGCATCATTAGGGATGAGTGAGACAAGGATTTTTAGAGTTGGGGATAAGGAGGGAAAGTTTAGGGTTAGAGAGCAATTGGGAAATTTACTGGGGTTGAGTTTTAGGTTTGGGGAATGATAGATCTTATAAGGAACTGTGTGGGAGTTTTAGGGTTAGAGTTAGGTCCCTGGTAGGGATATACAGTTTAATAGAATCAAGTATTGAGAGGGCTAAGTAGTTAACGATTGAGCTATTGGAAGTTAGAGCATTTGCCTTTTGAGCAAGTGGCAGCAAGCAAACAAGCATGCTTGTGGCAAGCTACTAACACATGTGCACTTGTAGCAGATATGCTAGATAATGAGTGGCATTTACCACTGTAGCGTGATCTTGGAGTTGGTATATTTAAGTAGAGGGGGTGTGGGGGTGCACATTCGAACACTTAACTATTCAATCTCTAAAGGTCAACCTTTAGAGATTCGAACATTTAAGCATTCATTTATCTAATATAGACCCCATACAATAAATTAATCCCCTTCCTAGCAGATACTCAAACTCTATCCCACGAACATTGCACAGACACACACACACAGACATACACACACCTCTGAATTACATCCCACTTACCTGTTACTGCAAAGTACACAGCTGATAAAACATTAGTTTGAAAAACATGATGTTATAACAAGCAGCCCTTTTTTCCTTCCAGCTATTGATGAATGGAAAGCTCAACCAAGCACAGTGCACTCCTACATACATACATACATGTATAAATTGACTTTCTGGTTGCCTGACACTATTTTTCAGCTGTGTCACTACCGTGGGCCCTTTTATGAAACACTGTGGCTAGCTGCTATTTCCAAGTGCTGTAATTCTGTACTGTTGTGTGCAGCTGTTTAATAAGGGTCTTCGTGGACTGTTATTCATCTGCTGAACCTTTTAATTTTGTGCACTTTTTTCTGTTGGTATTAAATTTTAGAAAGTGTAGCCAGGAACTTAAGCATGTATTTAAAAACAACATTGAAGGCATGCAAGTGGTGGTTGTCTGTGGAATTGCTGACATGGAGAAATAATGGTTTGTATTAGGGTTCAGAGACTTGTTTTTTTTTCTTGTCCCTTCTTAGCAAGACCATCAAACCATTATGCTGTCTTGCTTTATTTAGTTCTCTCTTTAACTAGCTGTGTAACCACATTGCCAGTTGAGTGAGATTTAAACCAAGCTGAGATATCCTTCTCAGGCAGGCAGGGACAGGGTATGCTAATATAACTAAGGTAGAGTGGGTTGCTGTCAGGGTACCATCCCTCTAAGCAGTAAGACTTTTCTTGGGAGTCTGTGCCATATAAGAATAATTGTACCAGTTCCATAATGTGAGGCATCATATGCCAACCTAATTTGCAAGAAAGGTTCAAATCTTCTTTTTGTCTCCTGGAATTGTTAACCCCTCCTTAAATCTTTCAGATGCCCTCAGAGGGAGGTAATTACCTTTGAATAACTTTCTTGTTGTATCTAATTATTTTAAGGCCATATTCATGTTTCCTGCAGAAGAACTTGCACAAACTATTTAGCTCATCATCTTTATTTTTCCCTGTTAACATTGTGTACATTGTGTAGACTGTATTCATTCAATTATCTTCTTCACCATTTAGCTAAATAAGAGATCCTTATGTCATGCTAAAGAGAAAATTCTTAACTAGCATTCTGACATTTAAAATTAACAGTCTTGATAATATGAAATTACTTTTTTGGAATATTAATAGGTTAAATAATGTAATTATATATTTAAGCTATTTATATTCTATAAATATTTCAGCACAGTAAAGTTAATCTTTGTTTAAAGCATGTGTCTGAAAGAATTGTTCAAATGATTGACTTTTACTGACAATTAATGTAGACCATTCACTTTTGAATTACAATCATCTTGTATGTGGAAGGGCCAGAAACTAAATACACTTTATGTGTTCTTCTTAGCACAGGGAGAATAAGAACTCACTGGGGTGTGATGGAGGATAAGGAGAGCCTCTGAAAAGTCTTGTCTTCCATCTCGTATAAACTTTGTTTTAACTGCTCAAGTCGCTTTTCTGACCTGACATACTTGAGAACAGCCAAGAAATTAAGAAAAATGTTTCCATATTAAAATTACCCAGTTCTTATGATTTGACCTGTACCAGATTCTGGTGTTTCATACATCAAGTGGGTTATTTGTTGCAAAAAAATGGCTTTTTCAACGATTGACTCATACATCCCATAGAACATCAAACAAGACAACATCTGAAAACATGTTCTTAATTTGCCTCATCTGTTGGGGCAAATAGACAAGATGTGTAAAGGTAACTGCTTGGAAATCATGTTGTAATCTGCTTGCTTCTACTTTTGATATGAGTATTTTTTACATGGTGTGTAAATTCTCATTATCTGAATAATATGTCACTAGAATATTGTTGCAGTGCACAAATATCTCTGAAATGTTTCAGATTTGAATGAAACGATGACTCCAACCCACTTCACTATACAAAACTAGGAAGTAAAATTTCCGTATAAAAAATGACAATCTCTGTACCACCCTGGCAACCAGACTACCACAATCTTTTATGGGAAAACAGTATAAAAGAAACTGAACATAAAGTACTTTCTTAAATAATAATGTTAAGTTGTTCAATCTCGCCGTTCATTCTTTACTGATGGGTTCAGAGCCGATCCCTCTGCTCTGATACAGCCAGTTGCAAAGTTCAAAGTCTTCAAATAGCTTGAAGCCAAGTTCCTATCCCATGATGCACCTGGAATTACCTCAGATATAGTTTGCCGCTGCAGCAGATTGGAGGTTATGATTTAGCTCGGGCCAGTTAAGCTGTTTTTTCATTACTTTCTTATTGAAAATTTTGCTAGTTTGATAGAATAGTTTAGGATTGTTGATAAAGCTCTTATAGCTTTTCAATGTGTTTTCCCTTCCCATTTAGTGTGCTTTAACAAATTTCTAGTTGGCCTCTTTTAGGCCTAGTTTAATAGTTGTTTCTCTACTTGGTGTGGTCTGTCTAGCTGCCTGTTTTTTTATAGCTGAGGCTTAGTACAGTAAACCTTAGATAATTTAGATAAGGTTATTTGTTTCTCAACTTGTAGTGTGTTATTCAGTGACCTTTTGTCACATTTTCTTAGTTATAGTCATTTGCTGTGTGGTCTGTCTAGACTTCTGCATTTTTATAGATAAGGCTTAGTACTTCACTACTGTTGAAATTTACAGTAAACCTTAGATAATTAGATAAAGTTGTTGTTTCTTAGCAGCTATCTCCTTCCTTTTGCATAGTCTGCTTGGTATTTCTTATTGTGTGATATCACTTTTATACTTGTATTATTGTGTGTGTGTGATTTAGCCTGCTTTTATTTAAGGCTTGTGTGGTGATTTATTATTGTGTAATTTAGCTTGCTTTTATTTCAGGTTTCTGTGAATAATTACTGTTATAGTATTTTTTTGTGGTAACAGTAATTTTCCTGACATTACTATGGCTGACCAAGATAAGCACCCTAAGTCTGGCTTCAAAAAGTGCCCAAAAGATGTCTGTTATGGAAAGCCACATTAATTGTTTACTGTCTAGGGGCTCTGCATTTGCAAGACAGTTGTTCCATTTGCCATTCCTTCTCAAGGGTCCTGTAGGAAAGGAAGAAGAACGTCATCGATTAGAGGGTTGTTGAAGCCTTCTTTCAGGAAGCTTTGAGTGACCAAGATGGATCCAGCAAGTCCTCAAAGTCTTCCAAGACATCGAAAAAGTCTTCGAGTTCAGCTCCACTGCCATCAGAGCCAACAGTATTTACCTTTTGGAGCCAGTCCCCGGTCTTAGAACCAGTGTCCGAAGCGACTAAGACTCCACTTCTCCAGTCGGTACCACCTTCTGTGCGCTCCTCTTGATCATCTATCAGCCTGTCTTAGTCTGGGTTGTGGATCGTGTGGTACAGAAGCTGTTATTGGCACCAGCATTAACAAAAATGTTATTGGCTTCGACCCAAATGACTTTGGAGTCGAAGACACTTGCACTGACTCTAACTATTCCTCCTTCGAGCTATGCTGATTCTTCAGAGCCGGAGGAGATAGATCTGATGTTAGTGGAACCCTTGGAGCCGACGCCTGCTCCAGTGTCTTCAGCTCTGTGTACTCTTGACATCCTCAGTGCTGATCGAGGACTCTGTGAGCCAACACACTCTGGTTGAGTCCGGGGAGGACAGTCGGACTGACTTGTCGGTTCTGACTTTTCCTCTCAGGGCCTTGGCAATTATGAGTTTGGCTCCTACCTCAGGCTCAGAGCCCCTTGTCCCAGTGCGGGGGGTTTCAACGGTTTCTTAAGACCTGTCAGCTCCCTCACATCGGAGCAGAGGTGTTTTCAATGCCATGAGGAGAGTCATGTCTTTTAGGACATCCTCGACCTCCGGTCTGCCTTCCTTTTCCCCTAAAGTACCTATGTCTGCTTCTGCCTCGCATGTCCTCACCAAGCGTAGAGACCCATAGCCTCAGGAAGCCCCATTGCGTGGCCCATGCTCTTCTGAGTCCTCACCAGAAGCTCCCACTGATGAGGTTCCCAGGAAGAGATTGTGTAAGAGGAGATACTTAGACTTCCCAAAGGAGTCTCTGACATCAGATTCTGACTTAGATGAGTCAGAAGGGTCCCCCTCTGAGGATCTCATTCACTGAGATACTTGTGGTCCTTAGGCAGAGGGGTGACTGGCAGTCCAAGAGCCCTACTGAGGAAGAGTCGGTTCTCCTGAAGGCTTTCAGGTCTCAGCCCTCCACCTCTTGGGTGTCTCTGCCCTTCGATGAGCTGATGCAGCTGGTCTCACAAAGGGCATGGGAGTCTCTGGATACTATGGAGCCTGTCCCTAGGAGGTCTAATAAATTAATTTCTGCCCCCCTTGATAAA
>NC_056750.1:530904877-530997377 GCF_019279795.1 Protopterus annectens | reverse complement strand
AGCTTGACCATGGAATAAAATACTGGTCCCATGCTTGAGTTTCTTAAGGTAAACACCTTAACCATTACACCAACTCCTCTCATCCTTCTAGACACAAAAAAAAAAAAAAAAGCAAACGCCCTTTTGCCACCACAGCAAGCTGCCAAATTACCTCAGTTGCAGGTGGGTGACTCTACTGTGTCCATTTGTTGTACCTCAGACCACTAATTGTTTACTCTAGATCCCTCTAGTGTAGCACCTTTTACCACTATGGACCAGGGCTTAGCCACATCCTCTGTAGCTCTCGGGGTCCCCTCAGTGGGCAAAGGGACAGCCACTCTTGTTGTTCCTGGTAGTGGAAAAAGTGAAGGTCTCCATTTTGTGTCAGAACACTGTTCCCACCCATGGGTATGGCATTAGTAACAAGGGTGGCCACATTCTTAATGTCAAAATGAAAAAAAAAAAAACTAAGCAGGTGTCTACTCCTCCGGTTTCCCGAGATGAGAGTATTTTCCTGGGTCTGGCTCAGGGTTTAATTCAGGCATTTGATCCTCCTTGTAAAGTAGTTTCTGGTAAAAGAAAGAGGGTTAGCTCTTTTCCTGAAGATATTCAGTATTCTGAACCTGAACAGGAAGATGATGGGAACAGATGCCATGGTTTTCTCCTCACATGTTTGAGACTCAATGGAGAGCTCAAGTTCTTATTCTCACTGTGGGGTATCTCTTTGAAACTGTTCGAGTGTACCAGTGTCATCAGTGGGAGAACACTGAGGTTTCCCAATTCCTCAGAAAATGTTGAGTTATTACAGAAGGAATTTCAAGAACTTATACCTTTTCCTCCTTTTCTGTCTGCTTAAGAGGATGTGTGAGTTACTGCCTGTGATTTTCATGAGAGCCAGCTGACCCTAAAAAGAGAGAAAGGGTGTATAAAGGTCCCCAGTCTTAAGTTTTTATACAGTATTCCCAAAACTGACCAATAACATATACTTTTACTTGATTCCACTGTTGCTATGCACCTAGTTAATTGCAATCTTACTCTTTCTGATAAGGATGGGAAAATTACAAAGTATGGTAAAAAGTCTATATTTTTCTGCAACATTTATTTTCAGAATTTTGAATTGTAAGGCTCATAAGAAATGTTTTAGTTGCAGTTCCTTTTTGTGAGGAAAATGTGCTTTAAATAATTTAGTTTCTTGTATTGTACAGGTCACTATTAATTGGTTACAGTGTGTGTATATGACTCTGTTGATACTTCTTCCAGAGCTATGACCACTGGTACGGTTTCAAAGAAGTTTGAATCACTGCATTCTCAGAACTTCCAAGATGTTAAAAATGAGATTTTAAATTCCCATTTGGATAGAGATTTAGTTTTTGGATCATCTGCTGCGGAAGTAATCAAAACATATAATGAAGGGGATAAGCAGATTCAGGATATCATTGATTTTCAGCCCTCCTTTTCAAAATTGCTTAAGGGATTCTCTATCTGCTCATCCTATTTTTGGCAAAAAAATGAATAAACAGCTTCAACAAAGTCCAGGTAAACATGTGTAAGAATAAATGACATTGTGGTTACAAAAAGAAACCTCAAACCTCCCAAAACCAAGGACAGTCCAAATTGTTTGTGTGGCTATTCAAGATCTGGTCACCCTCTCATACCCTGGCCACTTTTTTTTTCTTCCGGAAAGTCTATCCATTTTATGTTTGGGAACAGATAGTTGCAGACAAATGATTTCAGAATAGCATTCATCAGGATTAAAGATGGCAGTGGGAGAAACTTCATCTTTGCCAGGAAGTCATTCCTCATCCTCCAGATAAGACTCTTTCATTTCAACTGGTTCTTGCTGTCCCAAGGAGTGATAGAACCAATTTCTCCTTCCCAGGTAGGGAAGGGTTTTTATTCAATGATGTTCTTAGTGCCAAAGAAAAAAATGTTTGGAGACCAGTTCTGGATCTTTCTTTCCTAAACCTGTTTGTGACGGTACCCAAATTCAAATTGATGTCACTTCACAATCTGTTACCTCCTCTTCTTCTTCTTCTTTCAAGTTTACTGGTAACTCTAGACTTAAAAGATGCTTATCATGTAGATCATCATCATGTCATCAACATGTAGATTTTGCAACTAGGCGTGAGAAAACACTGGATAAGTCTAACTGTTAAAATGGCATTTGAGGCATTGCCTCATCCACACCTGGGCAACTCAGACCATATCTCCATCATGTTCGTTGCAGTGTACAGACCATTACTAACCAGAGGAAAACCCTCCAAAAAGCAAATAAGGTTATGGCTAGAGGAAGCAGTATCAGAATTCCAAGATTACTTTTAATGCACAGATTGGAATATGTTCAGAGAGGCAGCCACTGTAAATCAGCAAACCAACCTAGAGGAGTAAATGGAGTCATTGCTGGGTTACATATCCAAATGTTTAGATGATGTAACAGTCAAGTGCATCATCAGATGGACCAACCAGAAACCCTGGCTCACAAGTAGAGTATATGAGCTCCTGAAAGTAAGAACACTGCTTTCAAGGAGGGAAACAAGGATAAGCTCAGGCACACCAGAGCGAACCTAAAAAAGGGTGTGAGACAATCAAAAAGGGCATATGGTCAGAAACTCCAAAATTGCTTCCCTGATTAAAAGGACCCAAGGCAACTGTGGCAAGGAATTCAGGCCAGTAACAGATTACAAGCCCACTTCTTCTTCTCAATGTGATAAAACTGAATTTCTGAACAAGCTGAACATGTATTTCAGCAGGTTTGAAGAAGAAACCAGTGAAAGCTCCAACAAGCCAGAATGAAGAAGTACTCAGCCTAAATCCCCTTGATGTCCACAGAGCCCAGGGGAGGATAAATCCAAGAAAAGCAGCTCGTCATGATAACATTTTTAGAAGGGTCCTAAGAGACTGTGCTGGACAATTGACAAATGTGCTCACAGACTTATTCAATACCTTGTTGAAATGCACCATTATTCCCAGTTGCTTCAAGAACACCAGCATAATACATCTGCCTAAGAATTCTCCACCAAAGGACCTCAACTACTGCTTTATGGCTCTCACCTAAATAGTAATGAAGTGCCTCAAAAGGCAGGTCAAGGGCCACTTAACATCCAGACTTCCATCATCCTTGGACCCACTCCAATTTGCATACAAACCAAATCAGTCCACAGTAGATGCTATTTCACTGCCACTCAAGCTATTGTTGGATCACCTGGAAAACAGCAGCAGCTATGTGCGCATGTTATTCATTGATTTCAGTTTGGCATTCAACACTGTCATACCTCAGCAATTAATAGAGAATCTAACTCAACTAGGTGTCAGCACTCCAATGTGCAATTGGACTCTGGACTTCCTTACTGAAAGGCAATAAACAGTATGTGCAGGAAAGAACACCTCAAATGGTATCACCTTAAACACTGATGTACCTCCTAGGCTCTGTTTTAAGCCCTCTGCTATTCACTCTGCTGAAGTACAAATGCACTGCCATGTACAGTTGTAATCATATAGTGTAGTTTGAGGGTGATGCCACAGTTGTGGGTCTCATCAGCAATGAGGGGGAAACAGGCTATAGACTGGAGATATGACAACTAATAATTTGGTGTGGTAACAACAATCTGGCACTCAGTGTGAATAAGACCAAGGAGGTAATCGTGGATTTCAGAAGAAACCATAAGAAACATTTCCCACTCACAACCGAGGGGGAAATGGTGGAGACAGTAAAAAGCACCACGTTTCTTGGAGTGCACATCTTGGAAGACTTGTCTTGGTCTGTGAACACAAATGCCATCTTCAAGAAAGCACAGCAATGTCTATACTTTCTGTGAAGATTCAGAAGAGCAAATCTACTAGCCCCTATTCTCATGACCTTATACCGGGGCTCAATTGAAAACATCCTGAAAAACATTTTTACAGCTTGGTATGTCAACTACTACACCACAGACAACAAGTCCTTCTAAAGAGTTGTCAAAGCAGCAGAAAAGATTACCATGACCACTCTACTGTCTGTTGAAGACTTGCACCAGTCTCGTCTCAACAGAGCCAGGAAAATAGTCATGGACTGCACTAACCCTACATATGGACTGTTCTTGCACCCAACATCTCAGAGGTATTATTGTAGCATATGTTGCAAAATGGATTGGTTTAGCAGAATTTTCTATTCCCCTGGCCATCAGGCTATTACTTCAATAGAAATTTGCATCTCGCTTGATATCAAGGACAATAGGTAATATGACAAATGAAAAGCATATTTTTGTGCAATAATCTTAAAAGGTCTTAAGTGCATTGTGCAATTCATCTGCTAGAGTATAATCTTTTTTGTGAAAAAAATCTGCTGATGCTAAAACAGCATCCTGTGCAATAAGCAACAGCTGTGAAATTTTTGTGCAATAAATATCAAGTTTCCTTCGACTAGTGCCAACAGAATCTTGTGCAATAAGAAGTAGCTGTGGAATTCTATGCAATAAATACCACGTCTTTTTAGCTTAGTAAATATCTGTTGATATGTAAAACAGTAAATATTGTGTAGTGGAAATGTCTAAATGTAGTAATGTGAATTGTTTGTTAGATGTTTGCACATAGAGCCTGGAGTAATGTAATTTTGTTCAGTTGCAGTTGTTATGGAGTCTGAATGACAATAATGTTTACTTTGACTTATCACATCCGTTTTCATTCAGACTTCAGAAATTTGTTCAGGTTTTGTGTCTCTGGATCTCATTATCAGTTCGCTGCCGTGTACTTTGGACTATCCACTGCACTGAGTTTTCATAAATTATCTAGCTCTGATTATAGTACATTGCATGCTTCAGGGTTTTCACATTTTTCCATATTTAGGTGACATGCTCATCTTTGCAGAGTTTCAGCAATGTGTCTCTTGGGTGAGAGATCTCTTTCACAAGCTGAGATTCCAAGAAAACACTCAAAACTCATCTTTGAGTCCTTCAAACAGGATTGTGCTCCTGGTATGTCAACTAAACACTTCAGTTTTAAGAGCTTTTCTTCCTCAGAAAATAAAATCTGTATGGATCTATTTCTTAAATTTTCCACTTATGCTTCAGTCACTTTGAGGAAATTTTAGGGTTTTGGATATCATGGTTTCTGTGATTCTCATAATAATCCTGGCAAGACTCCACATGAGGAAAGTAAACCTATATTATTTACCTGATAGAGCTACTTTCTGTTACCTGCTCCATTTTGTTTTCTGTTTTAAGAAATCTGCTTGACCTGATAATTTTTGTTCTATGTGAAATGTAGACACTTAAAATTATTTGGCTGCACATTTCACATGTTTTTTCATTGGTTAAATTGTCCCTTATGTGATACTTAAATACTCGGTGAAATTCTGAGCTTTTGTCATCAACTAAAGCACTGCTGGTAATAACCTAATGTGGTTTCCCACCCACCCTCTCTTTTGTTCTGTTTTTTTAAAGCTGGTGATGTTAAGCTGCCCACACCTACTGTAAATTGAGCTTAATAAGCTCTTCCATTTTTACACTGCTGTTGATATCCTGAATTATTTGCCTTTTCCTTGTGCATTTTGCCTCCCATTGTCTGTTTTACCTGATCTGACTTCATTATCTAGCTAGCTGTTGGATGAAGAAGTGATTTTTTGCACTCTAGAAAACACTTGTCTTACATCAAAAGAGGTCAGTGGACTTACCATCTAGTGTACTGGGAGGTAGCCTTGTCTGTTTAGGTTTGGGAAACACTTAAGATTTCTGAATGTAGTTGTATTGGCTAGAGGGTTTATTTTATCAGCTTATCTTGTTTTTTAGTGCCTTTATAAATTCTGTACAACTTAGTGGCTGTTAGCTCATTTATTTAAAGTGAAGTACTTTTTTTTTGAATAATTACACTTTTATAAGCTGGTAAAAGTGCACTGCTGTATGCATATTTTTAAGTTTCTGGTAACTTTGTACCTTTTAAGTTTGTTTGTGGTAGCATTTCACTCCTGTACTGTGTTTTTACATTAGGAGCACTGGGATTGTTCATCTAGTGGCAGTAGGTGTTTGCCTGGTCCATTTGAGCGGGGAAACATGCAAAAAGGCTCTAAGTAGTTTTTGTACTTCTCTGCACTAGATTTGCGCTGTTCTGATAGCATAGATTAGATTTAGACCTACTGAACCTAACCTGTTATTGATGAACTTGAGCACTAAACCAGCCATTTTATATTAAGAAGGACTTCCATGCACCCTTGTGGCAGAAGAATGTGGACCCTGTCTAGTCTGAGCTGGGGATTGCTGTAGGAAGGCTCATAGTATGTTTTCCTACTGGTAGATTAGCTTAAAAGTGTTTCAGTTTTACATGTATTTAAGCCTTGTTATTGCGCATTGCAGTGCATCATGCAGCAGGGGTTAGAGGTGCCCTGTATAGATGCATACACCTTGAAAGTCAATTTTTCCCCAGACATCTGTCAGTGGGACCCTCCCAAGCTTCCCTACTGCACTACCACAGCTCAGTTCCATAATGAGCAGGGTTTCCTCAATTATCTATAGCCTTCAATAGAACAACCACCTTTGTTAGTCCTAGTGCAAAAACTGGTCAAACTATCCCATTCCTTTCCCTACGAGTACATTCAGTAAAAACCTGCTATAGTTAATGGGCAGTTTCCCATCATTTTACTGGCCAGCCTGATTGACATATGCATCCTGCGGAAATGTAGTAATTACCTCATGTATACTCACAACCACTTTCTCCTAAGACAAATACCTTGTTTGAAATATGTAATTACACTATGAATTTGGAATCATTTCTCTCATGTAACAACAAACCGGAGATCAAACAGGTTGTCAGTACACACTTTTCACCTCTCTCACAAAATAAGTTCACGACAAATGAACCTAAATATGCAGAGGTACTCGCTAGAAGCTACCAAAAGATCAGAGACCTCCCAAACATGAACCACTTTCCCACACTGCAAATAGAAACTACTACACATAATAACACTCACACACATAAACACACACACACCAGTGTCTCAGCAAATAAGCTTGTAAGGCAAAACACCTCAAAAGCTTATGTCTTTGTGATAGGCGACTCCATAGTGAGAGAGGCAGATGTCCCCCTCACGCGACTCCATAGTGAGAGAGGCAGATGCCCCCCTCACCAGACTGGACAAGGAGAAAATCATGGTCAGCTGCCTGTCAGGTGCCAGGATCCATCAAATCACACACACACTCAAGTCAATCAACAAGAAGTACCATTATGAATTTGTCATTGTCCATGTTGGGGGTGAATGACTTGAGACATACCTCTCTGGACAGTATGAAGAGAGACATGACTTAACTCTGTCTGTGCACAGGCAGGTATGAGCCTAGCTCTATGCAGCATTCTACCTTCACCCAGGGTTATGCCACAGTATAAACAAAAAATGTTCGGCTTCAACAATTGGCTTAGCTTGTGGTGTCTGTCCAAGTGGAATCTAGCATCTTTCAGCTTGGGAAAACATGGTTGACAGGCTAGGCTGCTTTGCCAGAGATGGTCTGCACCTGTCTCCTCTAGGCTTTTGGATATTGATAAAGATTTTTGACTCCCCCATATTGCCTTTTTATATATCAAAACACAAAATTTCCAGTGTAACACAATCCACTCGAGAAAAACTCAAGGTTCTGCTGCTTGATGCTAGGAGTCTAAACATGAAACTGCACTCCCTGAAGCACTCCTCATCCTGGAAGATGCTGAGGTCTGTGAAATCACTGAAACATGGTTCAAGACCGTGGAGAGCACCCCAGCCATGCAAGGCTACAATGCCTTCCACACATTTATACCTCAAAATGAGCATGAAAGAACCAAAGGTGGAGGTGTATCCATCTTCATTAAAGCCAAGTACACCTCAAGATTGGTCAAACAGTACGATTCATTCAAACTGCAGCATGTCCAATTAACTATTGGCAAAATACCCTACCACATCATTGCTGGCTTTATGTCCCTACCATAATCCAAGAAAAGCACACTGCATACCTGGACTTTCTGTAGTCACTCACCATACAGCCCAACACCTTAGTTCAGGGGAGATTTCAACTATCCTTCCAGCGATTGGGAGATGCACATGAGCAAGAACGTGCTTGCCCAGAGGTTCTTGGACTTGTCACTCCAAATGCTCTGAAACAGGTAGTCTGCACCCCCCACAAAGGGGCTCTCAGATGTCCTAGACATAGTACTCACCAACATGGGGGGGGTCACTGCACTCCCCTCTGTGTGATGCCCTCCCTGGTAAGGTTGGACCATAAGATAGTCTTGTTTGAAGTAACCATCAAATCTCTCACCACTACAAGACTAAAAAAAAAAAATGTTTCCAACGCAAACTACAGCCTATTAAGTGATGGTATAAAAAGCTTTATACCCTCTGCAATCACAGACAACAATGTGTCCTATGCAAAGGTGTACACAAATGCCCTGTATAAACACTTAAGCAACTGTATAGACACTGCTGTACCTGACCGGATTAAAACCAAGTTCTCCTGAAAGAAACAAGCCATCCTGGTGAACCTCGAGTATAAACTAGTTATATAACAAAAGGAAGAAACTAATGATTATGAACAAGAGGGAAAAAAGCAAATCAGAAATCTTGCAAAGTATTCTAAAGCTAATTATGAAACTAAAATAGCATCCCTAGCTAAGGATAATCATAGGACATTCTTTAACTATGTCCGAACTCTAAAAGGGAATGCCCTGCGATGTGCCAAACTGGTAGTAGAGGAAATCACTCATACTGTACTGGAGGACATTGCCAACCTGCTAGCTGACAGATATGGCACAAACTTCACCCCCTGTTCTCTACCAGTCATACTCCAAAGTATACCTGACACCAGTTCTCTACCTAGTATGTCTAGAGCTCAGATCATATCTGCACTGTCCAAGGCCAAAAACATGGCCTCACTGGGAGCAGATTATGTCCCAGGTTGCTTATTAAGTAATCTAAAACAGGATCTAGTGGCCCCACTTGGCATTTTTTTAAAAAAAACATAGCCTGGGAACTGGCTTTGTTCCAGCAGAGTGGAAAATAGCAACAGTAATCCCCTTGCAAAAAGCGGGGCCATCAACCGACCCTGGAAACTATAGACCCATAAGTCTAACCAGCCTCATCTGCAATGCCATGGAAAGAATCCTAATTGACCTGATCAACAAGACATAGGCGACCTTCATACTCTAGACCCAACCCAGTTTGGCTTTAAGAGTAGATTATGCCTATTAAATCTAGTAGACTTCTTTGAGAAATTTACTAAAGCCCTGGATGAATGTAAGACTGTGCATACTGCTTATCTTGACCTAGCCAAGGCTTTTCACAAAATCCCCCACTCGGGTATCCTTGAGAAGCTTTCCCAGCTGGGGATTAACCCTTATGTCATTATATGGATAGCCAGTTGGCTCACCAACAGAACACACAACTGTCATATTTTAACTCCACCTCTACCAGTAGACCCGTCAGTCACCAGTGATATAACACAAAGATCTGTGCTTGGCCTTTTACTGTTTGGAATCTATTTCTTGGCAGTCCAGACTAAAGCAGACAGCATTTAACTTAAGTTTGCTGATGATTGCAAATTGGGTGCAATCACGGAGTCCTCCTCAAAGCAGAATTCCCTACTAATTACAATATTGATAGCACCCCCTCCAGTTCAAACCCAGTGGTCTGAGATCTGGGAACACAGGTAGATAGCAATCTGAACTTTGACTACCAAGTTTCTACAGTGGTAAGAAAAGACTTTGATGATGTGCATGTCATAAGTAAGGGCATTGCATCCAGGTCTAAGAATGTTATATCTCCCCTGCACTCACCCTCATCACACCATTAATAGAGTACAGTGTACCTTTCTGTATGTACCTCACCAGATGCATGCAGAAGCTGGAGAGACCACAGTGGTTTCTCACCAAGAAAATACATGGCATCCAAAGCATGACTTACATGGATAGACTGAAAACCCTGTCACTGTACTCTGTATCATATAGGCTGCTTTGTGGTGACTTGTGCCTGGCCTAAAGGGCATCTCTGACCCTGACCTGATGAAAACGGAGTCTTTTAAAGCACAACCTGGACATATGGATGGGAAACCACAAATTCACCCTGAGGGTGGCACTCATATCCCTCATGGACAGGGGTAGTCAGTGTTGATCATAGAATTGCTGTGCAAATTACATCCATCAAACCAAGAGCACTTGAGGCAACTTGGAATTACACAGATAGTCTTGTAAAGGCTCTAGAGCTGCTAGCCTAGTAACCAACTATGAACCTAAGTTTCTTTGGTCCTAGCACCAAAACTCTTTCTTTTCAAGTCCCAGCACTTGGATTTGTCAGAAGAGAGATCATTTGATGGATACAGCAGATAACCTTAATTCCAGGATTTCTCCTCTTCTCTTCTCCCTTCTTGTTCCAATGCAATTGGTTGTCACAGTCACCTTTGACACTACTTGGGGACCAGTTTCAGGAGGGATAAAAGTACAGGGCTTGTGGGACACCAAGGAAAGATGCAAGCACATAAATATCCAAGATGTTTGCTCTGGTCAAGGCACTCAATCTGAATCATCTTTGGTCCCCAGGACCTGTTCAAGTTGTTACAGGCAATAAAACAGTCATGTGGTACATCAATAAAGAGAGTGGAACCAGGTTGTGCCCACTTTTCAGACTTGCCATGTTAGCTTGGGATATATTTTCACAGCATTATCTAACTCTACAAGCAACCTACATTCCTTCAGTGCACAACTGTGTAGCAGACAAGCTGAGATGGACCATGACAGACCCTCACAAATAGAAACTAGATCAAGAGGTCTTACAAGATTTGATCCATTTGTGAGGATTTCTTCAAGTGGATCTCTTTTTGCTTTGTGTCTTAATAATCAACTGGCAAGATTCTATTCCAGGACTCTATGCAAGAAGGCTTGGAAGACAGACACCTTTTATTTTCCTTGGCCAGGAATGTCCCTGTATGCTTTTCACCCTTTCCACTAGTATCCATGTTACTTGAAAAGTTTCAGAAGGAGTCCTCCCAAGATCATTTTGTTAACTCCAGTCTGGCCCAAGCAGTCTTGATTCTCCCTTCTTTTGGAAATGGCCAGGGACAATTAGCACTAGTTTCCTGACAGACTGGCTCTATTCACTCAAGATCAGGATTGTTTGATACACCTGGACATCAGTCCTCTTCAATTGATTATATTGAAGATTGTCTTTTCCTTTCAGTCTTCAGTTTTCTGAGGACATGCAGCAGGTACTAATGGAGGCAAGAAAGCCTGTTACTTGAAATTCATATAGCAAATGTAAAAGGTTTTCTAGTTGGTACCAACAACATAACCAGCACTCATTCAGGGATAGTTGATCCCTGGTTTTACAGTATTTGAGAGTTACTATCTTATGGCTTTTCTTATTCCTCTATCAAGGTTAATTTATCAGCAATTTCACTATATCTGCCTATAAATCCTCCTCCTTTCAATCTAGTCACATGTCAAAATGTTTTTAAAGGGTTTTGTACAAGAGGCCTCCAAGTAAACCAGTGGTCCCTCCTTGGGATCTTAATTGTGTATTAAAGAAGCTAACACTTGTTCCATCTGAGCCAGCTAATCTGGATAACTTGAGGCTCCTAACATGAAAACTGTTTTACTGATTGCTCTACCACTGCAAGAAGAGTGTTTGAGTTGCAAGCTGTGAGTCAACACCATCTTATTTTCCACAGGAACAGGGTTTCTTTGAGAATTAATCTTTCCATTATGCCTAAAGTGGCATCCATGTTTACTTTAAGCCAAACTTTCCATCTTCCAGTTTTCTTTCCTGAACCAAAAAATGAGAGAGAGAGGATGTTCCATACCTTGGATGTCCACATACAACTTGGGTACTATCTTGACAGAACTAAATAAGAACAGTTGTTCATTTTTGGTGTAGGTAAGGAGAAAAGACAATCTGCATCAAAATGGACTATTTTTAAATGGTTGTCTAAGGGGCTTACATTTTGTAATACTCGCCATAACAAAGCTATTCCAGGGAGACTGAGGGCCCATTTTAGCAGGGCCTTGGCTTCATCTACGGCTTTTTGGAACAGGTTGGATTATAGAAGTATTCTAGAAGCTGCTGCTAGGTCCTCTCTATATACTTTTACAAAGAATTCTGTTTAATTGCTTCTCTAGGTACAGGTCAAGCTTTACTAGGACAATTCTTCAGGGGCTTCTGGACTCTTTCCCTTCAACCTCCCAAATTTAGTAAGCTAAGGTAATCTACCTGTGTAGCTAAGGGTACTGCAGCAGTGATCTATATGATAAATATATAACATGGGTAATGTGGACTCATCTTAGCAGCATCTCTTAATGGTGATATCACAAGACGGTGATATGATTAGGCCAGCCTTTACCTTATTGGCGGACATTTCATTGAAGTGACAATGACTGGAATAGTCATAGGTCTCAACCTCTTAAGAGGCCAATGTGGAACACAAGCCCTAATAATGTGTGACAAATGGTCAAAATGAGGAACACCCTATTTTTGCACTGTGTGAAACGTGCCATTGACATGGAGCATGGCAGAACATCTGTAAAATTCGATAAGACACTGTTCTCAGATCCCAAACCTTTATTTTATAAAGTCCAATACCATAACTATACCATAAGTAATTGAAACAGCACTTTATAAAAATAAAAATCACATTTACTACAATTTCTCAGCCATATTACAGGTCACACAAATGATTTTAGTTAGACCAAGTTATACAGCATCATGTCATATGTCAGATGCAGACTTATTGTATGCTGCTATGGCTTTCTTGGCAGCCTCTAAAACATGTTTTGGCAGCTTAACATCATAGCAGTCCAGTTCTTCATTCATTTTAACTGCCAACAAAGAGTTCAATGTTTTTACACTCAGAGACTGCCATAATTCAGTTTTCACTTTCCGCACAATGCTAAATGCTCTTTAAGCTTGTGCATTTGAGTGTGGCAAGCAAAGTAGACTCATTGACAGCTGCTTAAAGAGCGGCAGTTTCCCTTTAGTGCAAAGGTCCCTCAGAAGGTGTGCCCAGTACTTTGACACACATGAGTAATTGTTCAGCCTCAACATCATTTTCACACACACACAGACAGAAACCAACATCCCTAACAAGTCCTGAAGAAATGTCCAATTTTTTGGCCGGGTTAATAAGTAACGCAACATCTTTCAGTACGTGATCCTGCATGGAAAACTTTTTCAGCATTTTCTGCAGCACTGCAGCATAAAAAGCTGTAACTTTTTTATGAAAGTTGAATTTAATGACTCTCAATAGAACTTGAATCAAAACTAGAATAGAAGTAAACAAAGTAATCCAATTCCGGTTAAACTGTTTATTCCAGTTGAAAGACAAACTAAGCGCTTTCACCCAACTATTCCGTGGGTTTCATCAGAGTTACAAATACACCATTCTTACTCTCATTATATACATATACCATTTACCTGCATCCAATCACATAACTGCTTCAATTGTTTTAAAATTCTTAAAGTTATATAACATACAACACCTCATTTCATTGTGTAAAATTCATTACAAATGTTAAAAACTATTTTTTAATAACACATGTAAGTGACACTTACATACTTAGTTATTCAAACCTAGAAAATATAATAACAATAATCCTATATCAAGTTATAAGTACGTCTAAAAATTCGTCTGAATATGTATTACAAAAATATTTCATAAAATATGTATTATTTTAATAAATTTAATTTATTTTAATTATTTTAAATGTTTTAAATGCAATGCAAGGTTGTAGTTGCTGACTACTTAGCCTCTACCTAACCACAAAACATTAAAAGACTAAATGCAGTATGATTTATATTTTAGTATACTAGAAATGGAGATGTGTTCATTGATACCTGGCATGTTGTTGGCATTAAGTCTAAGTTTCCACAAACATTCCTTCATCTCTAGTAAATTGTTCACATCCCCCTCATTGTTGATGTTATTTGGGATCCTGTCAACTACAAAAAATATAAACCTTTTAAAATCCTCGCATTTATTACTGTGTAAATATAAAGAACTGGTTAACTTCTTGTTTTTAATATCCCTAGTGTGTTCCATAATACGCTCTCTTAGTTTCCTGATGGTTTCGCCTATATAAAATGCTGGACATGATAAACAAGTCGCTAGGTATACCACCATCTTAGTGTTACAGTTTACATGTCCAGGACATTTAATAGATCTATTAAAGTCCTGTACCATAACGTAGGGACCATCGTTAATAAATTTACAGGTTCTACATAACCCACATTTCTTCATTCTTGAATTCCTGTATGGTTGATTAGTGTTGTTACTTTCAAAATATTCCTTAAGGTTTTTTCCCCTACTATATGTTATATTCGGGCCTTTACCTAAAATATTCATAATGTCCAAATGTGAGAGTGTTCAATCTCGCCATTTGTTCTTACACACGGGTTCAGAGCCGATCCTTGGCTCCGAGTCGGCCGCATAGCAAAGCTCTGCATCTTAGAGAAGCTCGAGACCAGGTTATATCCCACAATCCTCCCTGCTATTACCCAGATCTAGTTTGCCGCTGCAATGGATCACATCGATAAGAGAGCTCGGACTAGAGAAAACTTTGTTATTGCAGATAAGATAGTTATTGTTTTGTTTAAACGTTCTTATAGTTATTCAGGATTTAGTTTTTGATCTTATATAGTATGTGTGTGTGTGTGTGTGTAGTGTAGTTAGTTCTGTCATTGTTTTTTTATAGGTTTCCCTTTGGGGGCCTACTTTCTATAACTTATAGCTATATTTTTTTTTTCTCTCTTAATTATAGCTAGTGTTTAAATTTTCTTTTTTTTACAGTAAAAGAGTTATTGCTGATTATGTCTGAAAAAGCCAAGTCTGGTTTTAAAAGGTGTCAGTGTGGGCAGAAAATGTCCATCACTGACAACCACACTTCCTGCGTCTACTGTCTTGGCCCTCTCCACTTGCAAGAGGATTGCTCTATATGCCATTCCTTCAGTGGGAGGGTCATGACAGATAGACGCAGGAAACTTATAGACAGGGGACTTCTTAAGCCTGCTTTCCAGGAGGCTTTGAACAAGTCTGACCAGGCTTCTAAGTCCTCGAAGATGTCGGAGCCCATGTCATCGGCTCTGAGTTCATCTTCTAAAGTTCGTTCGCCGGTTCCACAGACTTTGGGGCCGAGCATCGAACGTTTATCTTTGACTGAGCCCCAGGTCTTGGAACCGGTGTCGGAGCTACCGCCACCTTCCATTCTTCGGTCGGTGCCATCTTCGGCCCCTTCGACCCGATCTTCCAGACCGTTATCCGATACTGATGTGGATCGTGTCATGCAGAAACTTATGGAGAACACGGCCCTTTCCAAGTTGATTGCAGTTTCCTCTCAATTGGTGTCGAAACTAGAAGGCCTCCCTTTATCTCCAACAGGTCCTCCTTCGAGACCCATCCAGTCTTCGGAGCCGGAAGAGGATGAGCCGATGATAGTAGAGCCCTCGGTGCCAAAACCATCCATTGCACGATCGACACGATTGACCTCGACTCCTTCGGAACCTATAGGTGAGTCGCGGAGTCAACGATCTCTCCTTGGTTCCGGGACCGAGAGTCGTACCGACCTTTTGGTGCCGACTCTCCCTCTCGGGGCCTCGGCGCAGATTGGCTCAGCTCTGTCCTTGGGGTCGAGACCCATGGGCCCCATGTCTGAGATTCTTCCATGTTCTTCAGAACCGAGGGAGTCCTCGACCCGAGGTTCAGGGGTTTGTGACCTTATGAGGAAGGTTTTGTCTACACAGACAACCACTTCATCGGAGGCATCTTCTCCCTCCCCTAAGGAGCCGCTCTCTGTTTCTGTTCCCACGACACATCCAAAGCGTGGAGCACCATTGTCTCAGCCACCCCCAGAGGGTGCCCCCTGTTCCTCGGAGGCCTCACCGGAATCCCCCTCCGATGAGATTCCGAGGAAAAGATTGTGCAAGAGGAGGCACTTAGATTCCCTGCAGGAATCTCTAACTTCTGACACTGACTTGGATGAGTCAGAGGGGTCCCCAAAATCCCCCTCTGAGGATGTCTCATTTGCAGACATCTTGGAGATTTTAAAACAGAGGGGTGATTGGCAGTCCTTAGCCCCCACTGAGGATGAGTCGGTGTTGCTGAAGGCTTTTGGTGCTCAACCTTCTACCTCCTGGGTTACTCCGCCCTTCGATGAATTAATGGATTTGATTGCTCGAAGGGTGTGGGAGACACCGGACACAGTGGAACCGGTCCCTCGAAAACCAAGCAAATTTATTACCGCTCCCCAGGACAAGACTTATCTCACCAAAGAAGTTCCGGTTGACGCTATGGTGGTGGCTGCAGCCACTAAAAAGGAGATGTCTGAGTCTTCCTCTTCTGTTCATCCTCCTAATAAGGATTCTAGGACTATGGACAGATACGGAAGCGTTTTTAGTTCAGCGACTTTTTCCATGCGTTCGCTAAACTATTTGACACATTTTACACGTCTACAGAGGGATCTCATCAAGGAGCTGAGAGATACCCTCCAGGGTAACACAGATGCTGCTGTTTCAGATAAGGTAACAGCACAGCTTAACACCCTTACCTCCATAGTGAACTCGTCCATGAGGCTCATCTCGTGTGCGGCTGAAGGGTCGAGTAGAGCCGCAGCTTCAGTGATTGCTCTACGAAGACAATCCTGGATGCGGCTGTGCTCATTTGCGGAAGCCTTCAAGTCTTCCTTTGCCAATGCCCCCTTTGATGGTGCCACTCTTTTTGGGCCCAAAGTGAAAGAGACACTAACTCGGTGTGAGCAAGAAGGAAAGACTCTGTCTGCTGTCGGAGTCCGTTTTTCCGTTCCATCTAGACTGTACCCCAAAGGGCAACGAGGTGAAAAAATGTGGTTCCGTAAAACTCAGGGATCTTTCCAGGCCACACAGAGTGACCCCCCCAGAGGCAGAGGGGGGGGCAGACATGGAAGACGTCACCCCGGTGGCAGAGGGGGTCCGCAGAACCAAGGCAACAGGGATCCTATCCCTGGTAAGCCTTTCCAGCACTCCTGAATGGGGGCCCGACTGTCCTGCTCTAGAGGCAGTCGGGGGTCGCTTGGCTTTATACCCACAGGCCTGGCTAACTCTCACCTCAGACTCCTGGGTAAAAAGCATTGTAACCAGAGGATACAAAATCCCCTTTGTCAACTCCACCCCAACAAAGAAGGTTTCCAGATGTGCCACCCCGTCTGCAAGGCCCAGCAGCAATAGAAATTTCAAAGCTGCTCAAAAAAAGAGTCATTCAGCCAGTCCCGGCGGACCAAAAAGGATCCGGAACTTACTCAAGGTTCTTTTTAGTTCCAAAAAAGACAGGGGACTGGAGACCCATTTTGGATCTCAGCAATCTCAATACCTTCATGAAGAAGGAAAAGTTCCGGCTGGTCACGCTTCAATCGATCCTTCCATTTTTGCAGTAGGACAACTGGATGTGCTCGATAGATCTCAAGGACGCGTACTACCACATCAAGATGGCCAGATCATCCAGAGATCACCTGCGTTTCCGGCTGGGAGCCAGTCATTTTCAATTTCGAGCCCTGCCCTTTGGGCTCACCTCAGCCCCCCAGGGTATTCACCAAATGCATGGCAGTGGTAGCATCTCACTTGAGATGTCTAGGATTCTGGGTGTTTCCCTATCTGGACGACTGGCTCCTCACTACCACCACCGAGCGTCGCCTCATACAAGCCAGAGACTATGCAGTCAACCTTTGTTCCCACCTGGTGATTTCCATAAACTTCGAAAAATCTGCCCTACTGCCCTCACAGCATATTTCATTCATCAGAGCAGACCTAGATATGCGCTAAACACTGGTAAAGCTCCCTCCAGTAAGAGCGTCATCCCTCAAGGAACAGGTTCTTCTTCTACTGCAAAGCAGGAAACCCCAGCCAAACTGGTGTTGAAGGTTTTGGGACTCATGGCAGCATCCCTGATTGCAGTTCCTATGGGGAGATTGCACATGAGGCTCCTCCAATGGCTGCTGTTCACGCAGTGGTCATTCCAGCAGTTACCCCTAACGCACGAGATTCTGATAACAGATTCTTGCAAGCGGGACCTCTCATGGTGGGTATTCAGTCAGGATCTCACTATGGGTCATCCATTTGTTCTACCGAATCAAATGGCCACTATAACCACGGACGCTTCCCTGATAGGGTGGGGGGGACTTTTTCAGGGAAGAACAGTCCAAGGGGAATGGTCCAACATGGAGTACAACCTGCACATAAATGTTCTGGAAATGAGGGCGGTGTTCTTGGCGTTGCAACACTTTCAAACCCTCCTACCTCTAGGAAGAGTAGCAGTTCAGACAACATGTCTGTAGTCTGGTACATAAACAGACAAGGGGGAACCAGATCTTACCCATTATGCAGAGAGGCCATGAGAATTTGGCAATGGGCAGAGTCCACAGGTCACTTTCTGATAGCAATGCACATCCCAGGGTCATCCAACGTCATTGCGGACAGGTTGAGCAGAGCCATCCTGTTACCTCACGAGTGGTCCCTCAAACTACAGGGGGAGGAAAGAATTTTCCGCAGATGGGGCCAGCCTTGCTGCGATCTATTCGCCTCCCTGATGAATACCAAATGCAGAAGCTATTTTGCCCTTCTACCCCCTCCAGGGGATGTCCCCAGGGATGCACTGATACACGATTGGCCCCTGGGTCTCCTATATGCATTTCCACCTACCCCCTTGATTCCCAAATTTCTTCAGAAAGCCATGAACCTGGAAAGGACAGTTATACTCATAGCCCCATTCTGGCCTCGACAGACATGGTTCCCCTTTCTTCAAGCCCATCAAACAGAGGAACCGTGGATCCTGGACCCAGTACCAGATCTACTGACACATTCGTCGGGAGTTCCTCACCCGTCTCTTCTATCCCTCAAACTAGCAGCTTGGCTGCTCCACTTCCCCGCCTAGCCAGGTCTGATATACTTTCTCTGGCAGTTCAACTTATTTTGGTTGCCTCTCATAAGGCTTCCACTACAAAACTCTACAGGAGTAAATGGAAACGCTTTGTGTACTGGGCATCTAGCCAACACTTGGACCCCCTGGTAGCTCCTTTACATAAAGTTCTAGAATTTCTATCCATCCTTTTCCACGAAGGAGCCTCTACTTCCACACTAAGAGTACAGTTGGTGGCCATATCCAACTTCCATGTTGGTGAGGACGGTGCTTCTATTATGTCCCACAGGCTTTGTAAGGCTTTTATGAAAGGTTCCTTCCATCTTCAACCGCCCGTCAGAGACCCTTTATTCCCATGGAATTTAAATTTGTTATTGTCGCAACTAATGTTGCCACCCTTCGAACCAGCCTCTTCTTGCCTCCTAAAGTTTTTGTCGTGGAAGACTCTTTTTCTTGTAGCGGTTACTTCAGCTCGGAGAGTGTCAGAGCTGCAAGCACTATCAGTTAAACCACCTTACTTAATTTTCCACCCAGATAGAGTTTCCTTACGAACGAACCCATCTTTCCTTCCTAACGTATGTTCCGTCATAAATATTAATCAGTCAATTGAACTCCCTACTTTCTTCAAAAACCATACCAGCAAGTTGGAATATATGCTGCACAAGTTAGATGTCCACAGACAGCTAAGATTTTATTTGGACAGGACTAAGGATTACAGAAAAACAGATAAACTTTTTGTTGCATTTGCAGACAATAAAAAGGGCATGGCAGTTACAAAACGTACACTTTCTAAATGGCTTACTGATTGTATAGCCTTTGTGTATTCTAAGTTGAATCAGGTCTTGCCCACCAAACCTAAGGGCCATTCTACTAGATCCATTTCCACTTCCTTGGCTCATGCAGCTTGCCTGCCTTTGGACACGATTTGTGCAGCAGCCACGTGGTCTAAACCACATACTTTCATCACTCATTATAGAGTTGACAAAGCCTCCAAAGACAGAACATCTTTTGGTTCCACTGTGCTCAGGAATGTTCTTCCATGAGTCACTCAGGGTGACAGAGCTAGGGACGCTACCCGTGTGTAAGAACAAATGGCGAGATTGAACACTCTCACATAAAGAAGTTATGTTCTTACCATAACGTTCCATGTGGAGTGTTCATCTCGCCTTTGTTCTTACATTCCCCCCTTCCCTCCCTCACTTGTTTGGAAGAACGAGTGGGACTAGAGTCTGGTCCACATGCCTTTATCTCTTCCAGGTATATTGCCTCTTACCTCATGGGGTATATTTCGTTACCCTTTAGTTAATTTATCAGTGAGATAGTGTCTCCGAATTTTTGTGGCGGTATGTAGCCTTAGCACCTCAGGTTTATGGTTGGTCTGGTTTGCTTGCAAACTAGATCTGAGTAATGGCAGGGAGGATTGTGGGATATAACATGGTCTCGAGCTTCTCTAAGATGCAGAGCTTTGCTATGCGGCCGACTCGGCTCCGAACCCGTGTGTAAGAACAAACACTCCACATGGAACGTTATGGTAAGAACATAACTTCTTTTTTGTTACTGAATATTTTGTCCCATATTTCCTTTATTGTATTAAAAACTATTCCTGTGTTTTCATTAAATGGTAGTATTAATGCTTCAATCCTATTCTCTTTTTTACTTGCATCCACATTCATTGCAAACCTTAAAATTGGTTTGAAATTCTTGGTCCTTTTGACCATCACTTCTTTCTTCATTTCAGATAATAAATATTGTGGGTAGCCTCTGTCTTGAAACATTTCCATCAGTTTGCCTACCTCATTGTTGAATACCACATCATTACTTATAATCCTTGATAGTCTAACCATTTGGCCCTTAACTAAATTCTTTTTTTGAAAGTAAGGGTGACAACTGTCAAAGTGCAAAAAGGAATTTGAGTACGTCTTTTTCCTATAAATATTCGATTCTATTGTTCCCCCTTCCTTCATATGGAATTTAATGTCCAAATATTCACAACTCTCCTTGTGTATTTTGTATGTGAATCTTAAGAAGCTAGTTGTTGTTTCCAAATAAGTAACAAATTCTACAATCTCTTCCTTATTTCCTTTCCAAAAAAATATTATGTCATCCAAAAATCTTAAGTATGCTGTTATCTTAGACCAAAACCTACTGACAAATATCCATTGCACTTCCCATTGTGCCAACACTAAATTTGCGTATATTGGCGCGCATCTTGCCCCCATGGCTACACCCGAAATTTGTTTAAAAAATTCACCCTGCAACACAAAGTAATTGTTTGCTAAAATGTTCTCCATCATTTCTACCAATAATCTTCGCTTAACAATGTGTAAGTCACTGAAAGCCTCTAGACTCGCTTCAAACATTTGTAAACCCTGTTCATGGGGTATCACTGAAAACAAATTAATTATATCTATTGTTACCATAATGGTATCTTGGTTTATAAAAGATAACTTTTCCTTTACCAACTCCAAGCAATGCCATGAGTCCTTTAGTATGTCAGGTAGTTTCTTTAAAAGGTTTGGAATGAATGTGGATGCAAGTAAAAAAGAGAATAGGATTGAAACATTAATACTACCATTTAATGAAAACACAGGAATAGTTTTTAATACAATAAAGGAAATATGGGATAAAATATTCAGTAACAAATTGGACATTATGAATATTTTAGGTAAAGGTCCGAATATAACATATAGTAGGGGAAAGAACCTTAAGGAATATTTTGAAAGTAACAACACTAATCAACCATACAGGAATTCAAGAATGAAGAAATGTGGGTTATGTAGAACCTGTAAATTTATTAACAACAGTCCCTACGTTATGGTACAGGACTTTAATAGATCTATTAAATGTCCTGGACATGTAAACTGTAACACTAAGATGGTGGTATACCTAGCGACTTGTTTATCATGTCCAGCGTTTAATATAGGCAAAACCATCAGGAAACTAAGAAAGTGTATTATGGAACTCACTAGGGATATTTAAAACAAGAAGTTAACCAGTTCTTTATATTTACACAGTACTAAATGCGAGGATTTTAAAAGGTTTATATATTTTTTGTAGTTGACAGGATCCCAAATAACATCAACAATGAGGGGGGGTGTGAACAATTTACTAGAGATGAAGGAATGTTTGTGGCAACTTAGACTTAATGCCAACAACATGCCAGGTATCAATGAACACATCTCCATTTCTAGTATACTAAAATACAAATCATATTGCATTTAGTCTTTTAATGTTTTGTGGTTAGGTAGAGGCTAAGTAGTCAGCAACTACAACCTTGCATTGCATTTAAAACATTTAAAATAATTAAAATAAATTAAATTTATTAAAATACATACATATTTTATGAAATATTTTTGTAATACATATTCAGACGAATTTTTGGATGAATTTTTAGACTTATTTATAACTTGATATAGGATTATTGTTGTTATATTTTATAGGTTTGAATAACTAAGTATGTAAGTGTCACTTACATGTGTTATTAAAAATAGTTTTTAACATTTGTAATGAATTTTACACAATGAAATGAGGTGTTGTATGTTATATAACTTTAAGAATTGATTGTTAAGAATTTTAAAACAATTGAAGCAGTTAAGTGATTGGATGCAGGTGAATGGTATATGTATATAATGAGAGTAAGAATGGTGTATTTGTAACTCTGATAAAACCCACGGAATAGTTGGGTGAAAGCGCTTAGTTTGCCTTTCAATTGGAATAAACAGTTTAACCGGAATTGGATTACTTTGTTTACTTCTATACTTGAATTCAGTGACTGCCTGCAATATCCTCCTCATGGCTGTTCATGTACTGCTTGACTTCATAGCCATTATGAAGTTCACTATTTGGCAGAACACAGCTACTGTCAGTCAACAGTGACACATCACTGTGTTTGATTAGTCTGACAGCAGCTGCAGGTCTGAGGAGTCTGCCAGCATACTGCTGCAGGAGTTTATGCACAGAGGCATGCAGAGTCAGAAGCTGACTCTCTGCTCTGAAGCTGGATATTGAACTCCAATAAGGGTTCCAGTGCATACTTTAGAAACATAAAAATCATATGCACTTCATGACTCTGCAGGATTTTAGAAATTAAGTCAATCTTAGCAGACCATGGTTCTGCAGACATAAAATATGAATTTAGAGCTGGCCACATGTCCAGGGTTCTGTTAATTACCTTACCAAGACCGAGCCATCTAGTAGGTGCATGTCTAATGATCTTGAGGGGGTCAGTAAATGTGAATAAAGCAAATTCTTGCAGTTTTTGTGCACTGGAACTGAAATGGCAGTACACATCTGATATAAGTTCTTCAACTGGTGAATGTAGTGCTTTTATAGCAGCCTTACTGCAGAGATCTGCCAAGTGGCAGAGACACCCCATGTTTATAATTGTGGGTTTCACCTCATTTAAACGAGACAGCACAGAATTGTGTTTTCCAATCATTGAGGCAGCATTGTCTGCAGAAAGGCCCAGAATGATGGAAACTGGAATGTTAAAGTTTTCTCAGACTGGACATTAAAGCATCAAACATTGCTTGCCCAGTTCCTGACACACATTCTGGCATATGAAGGAACCTCATCACATTTTTGCTTGCCTTTTCATCAAGGTAACCAACAAGGATCAAGAACAGTTTGTCAGCTACCATGTCTGTGCTTTGGTCCATATACATACAGAATGGTGATTTCTGGGAGGCTGCTGCAGCATCATTCTGGTAATGAGGCCCCAGAACATCCTGTGCAATGCAATCTGCCTTTATTGCTCCACATGTCATTTTCCGGAGAACATCTTGATCCTCTCCACACTTCATAAATTTCAGGATGTGTTCTCCTGCTGCAAATGATAAGTTGTGTTTAGCAAGGAGAGCCACAAAACCAACCTCTGCCTCAACCACCTTTGCTAAACTCTGAGGTCCAAAGAAATCCACCATAGATCTTCCAGCTGCATGCTTGCAATTCTGCCTGTGTTTCTCTCTGTTGTCATGTCGTTGCAGATCATGTTGGCCCCTGTGATGGATTATGAAATCAATGTTACAAGTCCTGCAGAAGGCATATTTCACTACGTACCTACTCATGGAAAGCCAGTTAAAGGCACTTGCCCATCTTGGCTGAAAATTTGTGTATCTTCTCTTCTTTGGGGTACTATCTGTACCTACATCCCTGTCCTCATTGTAATCTGGACAGTCTGCACCTAGCAGGTTTGTAAAACAGTGGTGTTAAACAATGACAAACAAATGGGGCTACAGTGCAGAAAGGAAAATTAGAAAATCTCCTCAAAAGCAAAGATATAAGATAACAGGGCCATAACCTACCCACATCACTGGAAGTTTCCTGACTTTGCACCATCTTCTTTTGCTCATCTCTGCTCCTTTTGTTTACTATAAAGGCCTGCATGATCAGATTATTCACTTCCTTGCTTTGACTATGACACTTTCAATCCTCTGGTGCTCACTTGCCCACCTAACCAGTGATGTAATGGGATCCTATCTCGCCTACATTCATAACTGATGGGTTCGGAGCCAATCCATCGGCTCCGACTCGGCCACTATATACTAGAACGAAGTCTCTAATTAGCTGGGCTACCCCTTATCCCAGAATGCACCACGCCTGCTTCCCCAGATCTCGTTTGCCGCTTTTCAAGCTAGATGTGGTCTCGACTTGGCTGGAGCTAAGTGGTTTTTTGATTACTTTTTGGTCTTTTGACCTAGGGTTTTCTTCACAAATTTAACAAACAGCTGTTTTAACAGCTTTACGTGTGTGTATGAACCTGTTTTGGTGTGATTGGTTGTTGGTATTTTTTTCTACATACCGGGCAAGGCCCATTTAAGTTAGAGGGCCCTTGCCCTTATTTGTGTGTGGGTGTGTTGATTTTGTCTCTACTGTACATCCTGATTTATCGGGCTAAGCCCGTTTAAGTTAGAGGGCTTCTGCCCGTTTCATGTTCTATATCTTGGGCCAGTCCCGTTTTGAGTCAAAGGGCTCGTGCCCTACTTTAAGGTTTGCTTTTCGTTGTGGGAAATAGTTGTGTGATAGGATGTCAAAAGAGCTGAAGTCTGGTTTTAAAAAGTGCACCAAGTGCAACTACAAAATGTCTCTTACTGATAGCCATGCTGTTTGCGTATATTGTTTAGGACCGAAACATTTGCAGGAAACATGTAGTGTTTGTCATGCTTTTTCCTCTAGGGTCCTTCAAGAACGAAAAAATAAATTGATCCTTAAGGGCCTTATTAAGCCCTCCTTTGAGGAAGCTTTGGCTTCTCCTTCCTCTCCAGCTTCTAAAAAGAAAAGGTCGTCGGCTCCGACCAGTCCATCGGAACCGACTTCCAAGAAGCATAGGATGACCTCTTCTTCCTCGGCTCCAATGGCTTCGGAGCCTCAGGTGGAAGGGTCTGCCTTGATACCTCTTTCCTCGGCTCCATTGGTGTCGGAGCCGCAGGTTGGGGGATCGAGAGGCGAATCACCTGCTTCGGCTCCTTTGGTCTCAGAGCCATTGGAGGTGTGCAGCTCAGACCCCCCCCCTCGGCCCCAAAGTCCCCTTCGGCACCGATGCTTATTCATACAGTTCCGGATCCGGTGTCGATGGTGTTGGAGCCATTTCGGAGCCGGTCCCCTGGTCTATCGGTGCTGAGAGAGAAGTCATCTCGGCCCCCATCTATTTCCTCTAAATCCTCCAGGTTGTCAGACTCAGATTTGGACAGAGTTATCCAGAGGCTTTTCCAGTCCCCGGTTTTTGCAAAAATGGTCTCGGCTCCAGTCCACTCGGCTCCGGAGCCGGTCCCCACTTCGACGCATCCGATTCCTCCTCCAACCTCCTCAGAGCCGTTGGAGTCGGTGATGGTAGAGCGGAGCAGAGTTGTCCAGTCGGAACCGAGACTCCCTCAGAGCTTCTCTGTTCCGACCATCATTCCTACCCTGTCCTCGGCGTCAGGGTTCGGTACTGGGACTTCCTCAGTTGGGGCCGAGGGGAACACTTTGGATCTGGTAGCTTCAGTGCCTAGTCTTCCCCTCAGAGCGTCGGCCGCAGGGATTCCCGGTACCGTCGTGGTCTCTCAGCCGGTGTCCTCCGTAGAGTCTGGAGGTACTGCTTTTGAGGCCATGAGGAGTGCGCTGGCCATGTCCCTGCCAGCTCAGCAAGTCTCTACCTCACCGTCCCTAGACTTGGGAACTGGTGCTTCTGGTGTGCTTCATTCCCACGACAGTGGGGCCCCAGGGCCTGAGGATACCCCCTTGGGGGGTTCCCTTCTCCTGGGAGGTCCTTCTGAATCCGCTTCAGATGAACCTCCAAGAAAAAATTGTGCAAGAGGAAGAACATTGACTCCCAGGATGAGTCTATCACATCAGATACTGACCTCAATGATGCGGAGGGGTCCCCAAAATCGTCCTCGGATGACATCTCATTCTCAGATATCCTCGAGATCCTGAGACAGAGAGGCGATTGGCAGTCCAAAACCCCTTCTGCAGAGGAGTCAGTCTTCCTCAAGGCCTTTGGGGCCCAGCCCTCTGCCTCCTGGGTGTCTCCACCCTTCGATGAATTACTAGAGATAGTTTCTCAAAGGGTGTGGGAACACCCTGACACTGTGGAACCGGTGCCTGCCAGGCCTAACAAGTTCCTCTCAGCCCCTCCTCAAAAGGAATTTTTGACTAAAGGAGTTGCAGTAGATGCGATGGTGGTGGCATCTGCCACTCAGCAAGACGTGGCAGAGGCTTCAATGTCTATTCACCCTCCTAATAAGGATTCTAGGAGCATGGATAGGTACGGGAAGCGTACCCTTTCTTCAGCGGCCTTTACCCTGCGGTCGCTGAATTATCTTTGTCATTTTACCAGGCTCCAAAGGGACCTCCTCAAAGAGTTAGGTGAGTCTCTCACGGGTAATCTTCCTGAGGCATTAGCCCAAACTGTTGGCGCCCAGATGACTACCCTATCTTCGATAGTCAACTCGTCCATGAGGCTCATATCATATGCGGCCGAAGGGGCGAGTAGAGCAGCGGGAACAGGCGTGGCTCTTAGAAGACACGCCTGGTTATGCTTGTGTCCCTTTGCGGAGGCCTTTAAGTCTTCGTTCGCCGACACCCCCTTTGATGGGTCCTCCCTGTTTGGACCCAAGGTGAAGGACACACTGACTCAGTGCGAGCAGGAGGGCAAGACCTTGACTGCTGTGGGAGCCCGTTTTTCCGCTCCCTCTAGACCTTACCCCAAGGGCCAGAGAGGAGGGAAAATGTGGTTCAGGAAATCTCAAAGGTCTTTCCCTACTCCACCGAGTGATTTCCCCCTCTAGAGGCAGGGGGGGGTTCAGGAAGATGCCGCCCCAGAGGCGGCAGAGGCCCCCGTAACTCTGGAGACCGCGATTCCTTTCATGGTCCATCCTACGCTCACCGTCCCTGAGACGTGGCCCGACTGTGCATCTCCGGAGCCAGTCGGGGGTCACTTTGTGGAACACCCACAGGCTTGAGAATCTGTCACCAAGGATCAGTGGGTGCTCCGGACCATAACCGGAGGCTATCTCATCCCTTTCATCAAGATCCCCCCTCTTCCTATTAGGAAAATCCCGGATGCGCCACCCAGTCAGCGGGATCAAGCAGCGGTCGAGGTTTCAAAGCTGCTAAGAAAAGGAGTCATTCAGCCTGTCCCCGCTGACCAGATCGGATCAGGAACTTACTCAAGACTATTTTTGGTGCCAAAAAAGACAGGGGACGTAAGGCCCATTTTGGACCTCAGATCATTGAATCGCTTTGTAAAACAATCCAAATTCTGAATGGTCACCCTTCAGTCCATTCTCCCATTATTGGAGAAGGATGTCTGGATGTGCTCCATAGATCTCAAGGACGCTTACTATCACATTCTGATAAGTCAAGAGTCCAGGAGTCATTTACGCTTCCGCCTGGGAGCCAGTCATTTCCAGCTCCGAGCACTGCCCTTTGGTCTCACCACAGCCCCCAGGGTGTTCACCAAGTGTCTGGCAGTAGTGACAGCTCACTTGAGAAGTCTAGGATTCCAAGTGTTTCCCTATCTAGACGACTGGCTCCTTACTGCCACCTCCAAGCATCTATTAGTTTGGGCGCTTATGACCACAATCAGTTTGGGTCATTCACTAGGAATCACGTTCAATTGGGGAAAATCTGTGCTGCAGCCATCTCAGCATATTACCTTTATAGGCGCAGAGTTAGACACAAGAAGAATGCGGGCATTCTTGCTGGTAGAAAGGATTCAGGTCCTGCAGTCTCAGGTTCAAACCTTGCTACCCAGATCACGAGTTCAGGCCAGACTGATTCTGCAGTTATTGGGCACGATGGCCTCGACTATTCTTCTAGTCCCCTTAGCCAGGCTGCACATGCGGGTGCTGCAATGGCTACTGTTGGTTCTATGGTCCATTCAGGAACTCCCCTTGAACCATTTGGTCCAGATTACGGAAATTTGCCGTCGGGACCTACGTTGGTGGCTGCTTCGGTCCAACCTGGACCAGGGGCGACCCTTTGCCCTTCAGCCTCCCATCGCCACGGTGACCATGGATGCCTCCCAGATAGGGTGGGGGGGGTCATTATCTGGACAGGTCTGTCTAAGGCACGTGGAAGGTTCACAAAATGCACTTACATATCAATATCCTGGAAATGAGAGCGGTGCTACTGGCATTGCAAGCACTTCATCAAGCTCTTCCCCAGGGTACTATTGCGATTCTATCCGACAACATGTCAGTAGTCTGGTACATAAACAAGCAAAGCAGAACCAGGTCCTACCCTCTTTGCCGAGAGGCCATGAGAATGTGGCATTGGGCGATTGCTACCCAGCGTTTCCTAGTGGCAACGCACATTCCTTGGAAATCCAATGTGATTGCAGACAGGCTGAGCAGGACTTTCCTGTTGCTCCACGAGTGGTCCCTCAATGACAGGGTGGCTGCAAACATCTTCGCCAAGTGGGGCCGCCCTTGTTGCGACTTGTTCGCCAGCCCTCACAATGCGAAATGCAGGGAGTTCTTCACTCTGACTCCCTCTCAGGGACAGATTCCCAGGGATGCTCTAGCTCACAGTTGGCCCCCCCGGTCTACTTTACGCCTTCCCTCCGGTTCCCCTTCTCCCGAAGGTGATACAGAAGGCGATTTATTTAGGAAGCGACATGATTTTGATCGCTCCACACTGGCCTCATCAGGTTTGGTTCCCCTTCCTTCTGAGGTATGCGGTGGAAGGCCCATGGTTTCTGGACCTGGTGCCCGACCTGTTAACTCATCAGTTGGGACAGTCTCACCCATCCCTCAGGTCCTTGAGGTTGGCCGCTTGGTTACTCCACTTCCAACCTTAGTCAGAGATGACTCTCTTTCTCCAGACGTCATCCACATTTTGTCCTCTTCTCACAAACCTTCCACTATTAAACTGTATTCCAGCAAATGGAAGAGGTTTGCTCTTTGGGCCCAGCAACAAGGTATAGATCCCCTTACCACCCCAGTACCTCAGGTTTTAAAATTCCTGGCTTCTTTGTTTTATTTGGGCTCTTCAGTGTCCACAATTAAAGTCCAACTGGCGGCTATCTTTAATTTTCATGTCTCCTTTGAGCCTTCCTTAATGGCAAACAGGCTTTGCAAATCTTTCCTTAAAGGAGCGTGGCTCCTTCGGCCCCCAATAGCCCATCCTGTGCCCCCTTGGGACCTGAATATGGTTCTAGCTTCTTTAACTGCCCACCCCTTTGAACCAGCAGCTACTTGTGATATAAAATTTCTATCTTGGAAAAACCGCCTTTTTGGTGGCAATAACATCTGCCAAGCGGGTCTCAGAGCTTCAGGCTCTCCGTTCTAATCCTCCTTATTTGACCTTTCACAAAGACAGAGTGTCCCTCAAGTTAAATCCCTCTTTCTTGCCCAAGGTAGCATCCCCCTTATGCATTCAACAATCCTTGGAGCTCCCTGTGTTTTTTCCCAAATTCTCCAATAGCGCAGAATATATTTTCCATCAGTTGGATGTTCACAGACAACTGCGTTTTTATTTAAGTAGGACCAATCAGACATGAAAGTCAGATCAGCTGTTTGTGTCCTTTGCGGAAAATAGGTTGGGTCAACCGGTGGCTAAAACCACCATAGCCAAATGGATTAAAGATTGCATATCCTTCATTTATTCACAGTCCTACAAAGAGCTACCCTTCCCAGTCAGGGCTCATTCTACCAGGGCAATGGCTACTTCTGTAGCATTCCACTCCAAATTATCGATAGATGATATCTGTGCGGCCGCTACCTGGACTTCTCCGCACACCTTCATTTCTCATTACAAGATAGATGTGGCTTCTCGAGGTAGAGCTTCCTTTGGTTCCACAGTTCTCAGGAGTGTTTTCCAATGAGCCACCCGGGATTTAGGTGCTAGGGACGCTGTCCCATCAGTTATGAATGTAGGCAAGATAGGATCCCATTACATCTTTTAGTTATGTACTTACCATAACTTCAGCTGTATGGGATCCATCTCGCCTACATTCATACGTACCCGCCCTCCTTCCCCCTTCCCATTGGATTTAGAGGGAATGTTGCTACTTACTGAGTTTTTCTCTTGAAGGACTTTAGTTTGTTACAGTTGCTGGTATGTCTCTGTGTCTGGATGTAGGTATGAAAGTGAACAAACAAGATCTGGGGAAGCAGGCGTGGTGCATTCTGGGATAAGGTGTAGCCCAGCCAATTAGAGACTTAGTTCTAGTATATAGTGGCCGAGTCGGAGCCGATGGATCGGCTCTGAACCCATCAGTTATGAATGTAGGCGAGATGGATCCCATACATCTGAAGTTATGGTAAGTACATAACTAAAAGTTACAGAAGGGAAGAGTGACTTTCTTGACATTCAGTACTCTCAAAACACCCTTGATTATATCTCAAAATCCATGCCAAGGATAAACACATTAGCTTAACAAATGCACTTGCAACACACATCATGACAATACTACTTGCATTTTACATTCATCACTTTAGATGCGTTCTGCCCTGTCCTATAGCCAGCTCTGGGCCTGGCAAAGGTGCCTAAAAAAGGTACTTAAAACCAGGGCCCTCTGTACTTTCACAAGACTGTGCCATATAAGACATCATGCCTTGGAACATTTTAAGAATAAAGAATGCAAGATTTGACATCTTTAACGCTGAAAAATAAAACACACTAAGCAGAAGCATACAAACATATCCCAACATTTGCAAATCCTAATACCCTACATTGAAATCCAAACAGCACACTAATGGCAAAAAAAATCTGTAGTGATTGTGGCATGAATGTGCTTAGATTCCAGCTGTGGAAACACTACTGGAAAAATGCCACTGAGTAAAGAAACCAGAGCAGAATGAGGGGCAAAACCAGACCTGACAATATTGCTATAAACCTGAGGCATTGACAAGAGAATGTGAATTAAAATATTTTCTGAAGTTTACAACTTTGTAGTCAAGTGACATGCATGACATTTCAGACACCAGCACAACTCAACGAATCTCGGGCATACCTAGAAATAATTAGGTGCAAGGAGAGACAAATTACTAAAAACTGAAACAATAGAGAATACTAATAAATGCTTTGAAACAAGGGTATAATTTTAATTCCTGTTTAGTGACCAACTCAACAATTCCCAAAATAATCAGGGATAGACACTTAAATGCATGGGCATTAATGCTATTCTAGTCCGCTAATATACTACTGAACAGCCAAGCTCAAATTCATAGTTCCTACCATGTTATACCACCTTTTTCAGAAAAAGAAGAAAATTTTATAATGGACAAATTACTGTCAACACATCGTGATTAAGTTAACAGAAATCATTGCAGGACTTAAAATTGCAAAACATTGCCATTTTCCAACATGTTGTCAAACAGCAGTGCAATACAGTCACTTATGCATTTTCCTTGAGCAGTTCAGTGTCTTGCCATTATGAAAACACAGCAAAGTTACAGTCTAAAGTTCCACCAGAAAATGAAGCTGGATACTTTAAAGCACCTCATTACTATAAACAACTCACTTTTGACATCCATTCTGACATACCTCTCAACTTCTTAGTGCAAGAAATCTGGACAAAGCCCAATGTAATAGGGGGACAAGCAGTACAAAAATAAAGACACTTTAAATATTGCTGTTATAAACTTAGATAGTTGCTAGAATAACAGGACCTGTCTTGGCATACATTTTCTCCAAAAAAAAAAAGGCAATTACTTTCAGAGACATACTAGGGGGACAAACAGCAAAAACATATTGACACTTTAAATATTGTACTTACAAACTTAGAAAGTTTCTAGAATAACAGGACCTGTATTGGCATACAGTTTCTCCAAAAAAAAAAAAAGGCAATTATTTTCAGAGACGTACTAGGGGGACAAGCAGCAAAAACATATTGACACTTTAAATATTGTACTTATAAACAACGTTGCGAGAATAACGGGACCTATCTTGGCATACAGTTTCTCAAAAAAAAAAAAAAAGGCAATTACTTTGAGAGACGTACTAGGGGGACAAGCAGCAGAAATGGACACTTTAAATATTGCTGTTTTAAACTTAGAAAGTTGCTAGAATAACAGGATTTGTGTTGGCATACAATTGCTCATTTACTATCTATCACACTTCAGAGACATACTAGGGACAAGCAGCACAAAAATACTGGCACTAAATATTGCTCTTACACACTTAGAAAGTTGCTAGAATAACAGGATCTGTGCTAGCATACCAATTCTAAGGGAAATACTTGCAACCGTTACAGCTAAAACACATACCTATGCCTATACACACAGCACCAGCGCAGTACAATCCCATGACTCCAGCACAAATAATCCACCATGGCACAAACTGACTATGATGATCCTCCCAGTTGTCCAGCAGCAGAGAGCAAAATAAAACCTCATCTTCTGACACAGCAAACTGACTCATCTCCTGGCTAGCTTCCAAATTCCATGTCCCATCTCCCCCAATGTCTTCAATCTGCTGCTGCTCCTTCCTTCTTCCAGGTATTCTTTCCCAGTTGATAAGAACCTAAAAAGTAAAATCCCTGATTCCTGGAAGCCTTTTTCAAGCCATTAGTTTGGTGCAAAAAGGCTTCCTGGAACATGATTGTCTTGTATTTGGGAGCTCTCATTGGCTGCCATCCTCCTGAGACTGTCTACTTGATTGGCTCGTAGACAGAGTTTGTGATCCACTGTAAATGTGGATTATGAGCCAATCAAAAACTGCGGAGCACAGCCAATGCTGTGTAATCCGGAAGGGCAGCAGAGCTATGCATTGGTTAGTATACTGCAATGCCGATTGGCAGTAATTGTGGTTCACAAACTAATCAGAATCCTTGTAGCAGAGCCACAGCTGTTCAATGCAGAACAGAGGAACAGTGGCTACGCTCGTCATTAAATGTGGAGCATTCCGCATAATCCGGAGCACTTGGGTGCTCAGGGAATAGTACAGTTGTGTAAATAAACTTACTGTAACAATAGATGTTTGACCTTCCTGTCTATGTTGGCAAGAAAGTTCTGAGGGGCTTGGTGCCCAACTTGTCTTTTAATCAGCTCAATATTGGGCATGTAGAATGTGCCTTGAAGCTTTGGAGGCTGGCCAGCTATTATATCCTTGTCAAGATATATCCTATAGAGCTAAGGCTACTGCAGCAGTGATAATTTAAACCTCTACTGTTATAGTAAGTTTACTTAAACAACTGTACCATTCCAGCCATTGTCACTTCATGGAAATGTCAGCCGGTAAAGTAATGTCTGGCTGAATGATGTCACAGTCTTGTGATATGACCATTAGAAGCTGGTGTTAAAGATGAACTCCACATTGTTCTACACATAATGTGGAGCAAGTTATAGTGCTAAACTGCTGTGTCCCTATTGCGAACGGACACTTATTCCAAACTAAAATTAAGGCAGGTTCAAGACATCAGGATTGAATTCTTATCAGTAAAAGGTGGTAGGCCGCAAGAATACATTGCATAGGGGTGACACTGTGAGACAGGAGGCAGGCACATTAATGACTGGATAACATGAGAGAGAGAATATCATTGAGGAAAGAGGTTCTTTGTGTGAAATGGCTTAGCTTGCCACTTAAACTTGTATTGGATGCCAAAATTATTATTCATGTTAATATTTATTTCATGGAATGAGTCTTTTTAACTCTGAAAGAAATTCTTAAAGAGGTCTGTGTAAGCAGGAAAAGGAAGACACAGTAGGTCATCATGATGCTGTCCCTATAGTAAGTTTTTTATGCAGTATATTCTGTACCTCATTTTTTTTTAATCCTACACAGGTGTGCTTTTGTTTACCATAGTTTTCTGGAATGTAAACACAAAACAAATGTGAAGCATTTTAGAGGCTGAAGGCATACTAATTTGAAAATAGATATTCTCAAGAGTTTGCCTTTTTGATTAATATTCAGTTCTGAGAAAGTGGATTACTTATATTCTTCCAACACATATAAAACCACAATTTAAGGTTTATTGTTAAGTTTTTTTTCTTTTGAGTTTAGAGTTATCCCTATAGTTAAAAATACAACAAATGCTTTAGCAAGCCTTTCCAAAAGTTTCCTACTCTCCCATTCTAAGATTATAACGTGCATCTGTTTGGAGGTAGTGCTTTAGCTGTTGCACTGTTGAAGGCAGTTCCCTTATATCCTGGTCACACAGTCTTGTGACAAAAATACTTAAAAAAAAAAAAAAAAAAGAACTTGTATTCCTTTATTAATTTTACCACTGGTTGTCTTTGATGGTGTAAAACTCTTAGCAGTTGTGCTTGCAAAGGGAAACATTTTAAAACATTGTTTTGTAAGTTTACTGATAGTTGAGAGATATCCTTTATAATAAAATGGAAAGCAGAAATATCTTATTTAGGACAAAAACTTGTGAACAGGTAGATTTGTTGCTTGCAAAATTAAGCTATTGCAAAGTGTCATCAGCATTCATAGATGCAAAAGGGTAATACATATGTCTAGTGTGTTGAGAAAGCAGTTCATTGCCAGTAGCAGAGGAGGACAAGGCTGACAGATGGTGTGCAGTACAATCATATGCATGAGGGCAACTCTGTGTGAAAGACCGTGTTAAATCATCTCATATGAAAGGTTGGTGTATCAGAGCTGACCAAGATCCAGATGACTGCAAAATGCTTAAAAGCAACTACAGTTTCTACTGCATCATAGTGAAAGGGACATTACCTCCTTTTTCTTTTTAACTGATCCCTCAGACTAAATTTTCAAAAGTTACTATGTAAATCACCACCCATGTTATGATGTTATCTTCTCTCCCACTCCTGATACCAGTTTACTCTGCAGGTAATCCTGTCTGTATTCCCCTTGGAAAACACAAGGTAATTTACATTTGTTCTGGGGATTTTTTTTTTTTTACTGCACTGTATTGTTTGCATTTAGCTATTGTGAATACATAAAAGGGAAATATTTGTGGCACTGAAAGTTCACTACATAAAGAGCTGCCTTTTGCAAGGCAAAACACATGTAGATAGTTTACTTTGGCTGTGGGCTACAAAAATATTACTTTTAACAGAAATCATTAATTCCTTCATTCAAAAAAGCATAATGTAAGAATGAATGAGCTGTACCATTATTTGTGATTCTTAAGCATTTATTTACTTTTCTTAGAATGGGGCTACACTAGCTACATGCAGTGATGGAAATGATCTGGAGCAGAGGTTAAAAAATGTAAATGTGACAGGTTTGGGGCTTTAAAATTATATCACACTGAATAAAAATAATTTCTTTTTTCACTCATAAACATATAATGAATGAGTGAATGAATGACACTATTGAGTTTTGTCCTTGTTGGCTATTGAAGAAAAAATGCATTTGGAGTATCTTTTCTCCCTCAGTCATGTCATGGGAATTGTGCCACCACTAAAATTGTTTAGTTAGCCAAATGTGAAAATTGTGTGGCATTCTATATTGGGAAGACCAAAAGGGCATTAAAAGTAAGAATTTACAAGCACTTATATAAGTAATAAGAAAGAAACAAACACTCTATATAGACATTCCTGCACATGTATTAATTTTAAAAGGTTTACTTTTGGTATTTCTGGAAAAATATCATCCCTAGGGGTGGTGACTGGCGAAGGTTGCTTTTGAAGAGTGAGATGGTACGGCAGCAGAAGCTAAATGCCACACTGCCTCCTGGCCTTAATGATCAAGTATCCATTGCACCAATACTAAAAGAAAAAAACAGAGGTCTTGTAGGTTCATAGTTAAGTGCTAGGCTATCGGCCCAAGGGCCTACGCAAGCCTAGCCAGCAAGGTACCATAGCTTATGCCACCCAAGAAAGTTATTTTCCTGTGCTACTGTCCAGCAGAGAATCAGAAGTGATCCACAGGGTGTATTTCCTATTTCCCATCCACTCATCAAGATTTTTCTTGAAAAGTGCTAATGAAGAACTTTGCTTGACATAGATGGGTAGCTTGTTCCAGAGTATAGGAAGTCTCGGGGACAGGAATCTATCCCTCCAGCATGTCCTGTTTATTGTGGTGACAAGGTTTAGGTCCCTAGAGCATGTAGCTCGGAGGGATTGGGATTTCTTTAGGTGTAGCATGTCCAACAGCTCTGGGTTTGACATAGCTTTATATGTTAGGCAGAGATCACCTCGGAGTAGGCAATATGCTACGGAGTAAAGCTGGAGTTTTTTGAGGCGGTCAGTGTAGGGCATTTGTTTGAGGCCAGTAATCCTCCTTGTGAGGTACCTCTGTGGTCTTTCCAGCTGCTGCAGATGTCTTGTGAGGTACATTCCAAAAGGGGCATTGTACTCTATAATGGGTCTAATGAGTGACGAGTAGAGGGGAGCAATGACCTCTTTTTTTCCTTGATGAGAACCCTTTTATGATGAGGTGTGCCACATAGAAGGACTTCCCGACTACTTTGGTGATGTGACTATCAAAGGAAAGACTACTGTCCACCTGGGTCCCAGGGTCTCTTATCATGCATTCGGTGTTAAGTAGATTGCTGCCTACGTGGTAGTTCATGGGTACAGAGTTTTTATCAAAGGGGATGACACTGCACTTTTTGGCATTGAGCTTGAGGCCATGGCTATGACACCAGGCATCTGTCTCAGTGAGGCCCTTCTGTAGGATGTCCACATCATTTGGGGACTTGACTATGGCTCCTAGTTTGCAGTCATCTGTGAACTTCATCAGCCAGAGGCCTTCTGTGTTAGCCTGTACTTCAGAGAAGTAGATGCCAAACAGGAGAGGTCCCAGGACGGAACCCTGTGGCACTACACTTGCCACTGCCTTGAGGTCAGATTTGGAGTCTGCAACTTTTACAGTGTGGGTTCTGTCAGTGAGCCAGTTGGCAACCCATCTTGGGACATAGGGATTTATACCTAGTTTAGTGAGTTTAGCTATAATTCCAGAATGGGGGATGGTGTTGAAAGCCTTGGCGAGGTCAAGATAGGCTGTGTGAAGCACCTTACCCTCATCTACGGCTTTGCTGACTGCCTCAAAGAAGTCGATCAGGTTCAGGAGGCATGATCTGCCTTTCACAAACCTGAACTGGGTGGGACCCAGAGTTTGGAGGTTACCAGTGTCTTTGTTTATGAGTTCCATTATGATACATTCCATGGCCTTGCAGACCAGGCTCGTCAGGCTAATAGGTCGTTAGTTCCCGGGATCAGTGGTGGCTCCCCCTTTGTGTAGTGGGATAACTGTTGCTGTGCGCCATTCAGTGGGCAGAAAGCCTGATGCAAGGCTTTTATTGAACATGGTGCTTAAGTGGGGAGCCAGTTTGTTCTGAAGTTCATGTAAAATGCAGCCTGGGATGTTGTCCGATCCCATGGATGCTGTGATTTTTGGCTTTAGAGAGTGCAGCTTTTACCTGCGTAGTTGTGATTACAGGGACTCTTCATTCTTCCTGTATAGATATGGGCCCTTTAGGGGTTGAGAAGGGGGGGTAAAGTTAGCAATAAACCGATCTGCCAGGATGTTGGCAATATCAGTTGGTTCTGTAATTTTCGTGCCTTTGTGCTGTAACTCAGAGCAGATCTGGGTGTTGCCATCTAGATTCTTGACATAGCTATAGAATGCTTTGTGGTTGTCCTTGGATTTAGTGGCGATTTTGTTTTTGTAGCTAGCTTTGGAGGATCTTATAAGGGATCTCAGCTTCTTACTGAGGCTGACCAGGGAGCTCCACCACTCATGGGATTTTACTCTCTTTTGCAACAGTGTCTTCCTTCTGTTGTACAGTTTGTTTATGGCAGGGGACCACCAGATTGGCTTCCTTTTTTTGGAGGATAACGTCTTGGTTCTGTTTGGGATAGCATGATCCATGCACTCGTGTAAGTGCTTATAGAGTGCATTTGTGTAGGATTCAGCAGTTGTAACTGTATTGTCCATCTGCATGGGTGTCATAAAGTTCACCACTTCTGTCTTAGGAGGCATGAAGTTGGCTTAGGAGATATTTTTTACTGTGGTTTCCTTAATGAGGGTGGGGGTGAGGGCAGTATGTGGATTTCAAGGGTGATAAACCTATGGTCGGATCAGACCAAGGAGGAGTTGACTTCAGGTGTGGAACACCATTCACGCATGTTGGTAATAACTAGGTCTAGGATATTGTTGCCCCTGGTGGGGGTGTGGATAAGTTGATCTAGGGCATTGGAGTTTATGAATTCCAGAAAGCGTTGAGCTAAGGTGTTGGTACATGAGTAGTTTTCCCAGTTAATGGTGGGGTTGTTGAAGTCGCCCATTATTAGGGTGTTTGGTTGAACCCTAATATTTTCCAGTACATCAAGAAAAGAAGAGTGGGAATCCTGGGGCATGGTGGGGTATCTGTAGCAAGCTACAATTTGGATTGCAGTTTTGCCCAGAGTTAGTTGCACTTGGATAACCTCGGATGCATTATGCTGAGCAACTAGCCTGGAGGTGTAGATATCCTTAATGAATATGGACACACCTCCGCCTTTGGTGTTTTGGTCCAGGTTACATGACCGAAAAGTGTGGCATGAGTTATAGCCTGGTAGTGCAGGGGTGCTCTCTGGAGCCTTGAACCAGGTCTCAGTCACTGCACAGATATCGATGTTCTCCATTTTAAGGAGTGGCTCGAGTGAGTGCAGTTTGAGATTTAGACTTCTAGCATTGAGTAGCATTACCTTCAGTTTTTGTTTGCCTGTTCTGAACCCTGCCTAAAAAAGGCACTATAGGGGCAGCAAGAGCCTTAGCCAGTATCCGGAATCCCAGAGGCAACAAGTGCAGGCCATCTGTGGCAAAGCATCGTGGTCTGTTTACCATGTCATTCCAAGCAGACAGATACTGGATCCCCTTAGAATGACACCAGAAACTTAACCAATTGTTGAAGTCAATCATTTTGTCCTTGTACTGCGGTATCATTCTGGGCAATGGCAGAATGCTACTTAGGGCTAGGGTCATACCTGCCTGGGCTACAAGATCAGAGAACTCTTCCATGTCTCTTTTCATGTAGTCCAGGGAGGTACGTCTCGGGTCATTCATACCAACATGGACAATGACAGAGTCATATTTGTACTTGGTGTGAAGTGACCTGAGTGCGTGGCTTATGTGGCAGATCCTGGCATCTGATAGGCAGCTGACAGTAACCTTCTCCTTGTCTAGCCTGGTGAGTGGGACATCAGTGTGCCTGACTATAGAGTCACCTATGACTAATGTGTTGGGTACATTGTTTTGCCTTATTGGCTGTGGTTGAGTGGCACACTGAGTCTGTGGGCTGTGTGTCATTTGGGTTGTGTTAGGGGATGGAGGTTGCTTGCGTTTCTGCTTTGGAGGTCTCTGTTGCTTAGACAGATTATTACTGAGAGCCTCTGCGAATGTTTTTGTTACTGTGTATGGATTTTGGTAGTGTAGATTTAGTGAGACTATGTGATGAGGGTAGTGTGGTGCAAATGTTTACCTTCTCCTCATGACTGTCAAGTTCAGTCTTGGTTAGAGAGAGCTTTACCTCCAGTTTGGCTAGATAAGTGCATCTCTCACAGGTTGTAGTGTTGGGTGGTAGGAGGAGAGGGTTTTCAGTGTACATGAGGCAATTTCTACATTGCCTCAAGATGCCCAAATTCATCAGATAGACAGGAGAGAACACTGGGAGCTGACCCTTGGACATTCCTGAATAAAAAACTATTTTCCTCTAGATAAGTGAGGAAAGTGAGTACAAGAGCTTTTTTTCTCTAAGCAAGTGAGAAAAATAAGTACAACAACTGTTTTCCTGTAGGTAATGAGGAAGATTGAGTGCTATAGTAATTAGTAGCTTATTTAGTGCTTACAAGTGCTGAGCATGAACAAGCAAATTTAAGTGCTAAAACTAAGAATCTGTATCTGCACTAGACGAGTTACAGGACAGAAACAAGTGCAAATGCAGGCTTTCAAATCAGAAAGTTGAGAGAGATGGAAGAGATTGCCCAAACGGCCAATAACTACAATTTCTGGGCCAGAACCACTCCTTATGTGGTAGACAGGTTACCTAGTGCTTACCACTCCCACTGATAAGCTAGAAGGCTTTCCTCCAACATAGAAAGGCTTGAGGGACTCAGAAGCTTACATATAGTCCTGGATATAGCAAATCTGTATCTGGAACACTAGTTACAGGAAAGGTAGGAAACAGGCTTACAGTTTTTTTTTTTTTTTTTTTTTTTACAGAAAAGTAGCAAAAACAGTAGTAAAAACAATTCACATGCAGTGCAAGCTAGCACATTTGAGTATGCAGCAATATTAGACCAAACACAGTTTAAAAATGCAATTAAATTAAAAAGGGCTAAAAACAAGTGCAGAAAGAGTTTATTAGGTAGAAAGTGGTAAAGAGATGGGACTGGGGGAGTGTCCCAGATCAAATCTACAGTGGGGCGGGCAACTGCAAAAGCCACCAAATTTAAACTACAAACCAAAAATAGAGAGGGTGGGTGCAACAAAACAGTTTCAACAGAGATCTAAGCAACAACTAACAGTACAAACTTTTCAACCAAAAAATATTCTCAGCTCTGTATATTTGCTGATCAGTCTCTCAGAACAGTGAGACAACAGTTTCAACACAGATCTAAGCAACAATTAACAGACTCTATAACCAAAAAAAATATACTCAGCTCTGTATAATTGCAGATAATCTTTTAAGGCAGTCTCTCAGAACACAGGTTCCAGCAATTTAATGTCTTTATTATATATATAAAAAAGTTTTTTCATTTACAGTAAGGTTAAAGCTGCAATTGCGATTGTGCTTTCAGCACAGTGTTTTTTCATATTACTTGGATACAAGTTTGTATATAAAAAGGACAAGTGGAATGGTAAGTTTTAGGAATAACCCCTTTAGGATGTTGGAATATTCACATAATTAATTGCATTATGTGACAGAGGATAAGGATGTATAAAGAATAAGAATGTTAGTGTTTTATCTGAGAATTCTCTTTGAAGGGATAAAAGCATTTATGAAAGTGTGTAGTTTGTAGTGAATAAATATTTTAACTATTACACTTTTTGGAGAGTCAGAATTTACTTTGGATTTTATATATATATATATATATATATATATATATATATATATATATATATATATATATATATATATATATATATATATATATATATATATATATATATATATATATATATATATATATATATATATATATATATATATATATAGATATATATATATATATATATATATATATATATATATATATATATATATATATATATATATATATATGTATATATGTATATATGTTTATATATATATTTATATATGTGCATATATATATATATATATATAGATATATATATATATATATATATATGTGTGTGTATATATATATATATATATATATATATATATATATATAAGATGTGTATATATATATATATATATATAAGATATGTATATATATATATATATATATATATATATATATATATATATATATATATATATATATATATATATATATATATATATATATATATATATATATATATATATATATATATTTAGATATATCCGGCTGCATATATAACTAACTATCTTCATTAACTCACTTTCTCATTTTTACATGTTATTGGAATGTTACTCCAACTGTTTCCACATATTTCAACTTAGTGCCATTTGCACATCTTCAGCAGTCATAACTGACACTCGCACGTCTTTCCTCATACTATTCATCCATCCCCTGGTTAGATGTCCTCATCTCCATATGCCTTCTTCCTGTCTCCTCCAGCTCTGCTTTACAAAATTATCACCTACATTTTTAAATATGTAAACATATGAAAATGTGTATCTGTTGGCTGCAGCATATAAACATTTAGCTATGAACTCCTCATCCTCTTGGCTTCCTTTCTCTTCAATTACAATTCCTAGATTCTTGAAGCTGTAAATCTACTCCACTTTTTACATTCTGTCTCGCTTTTGATGACTTCTTATTTTCCCCAGTTGCTACCATGACCACTGACTTGTTTTTAGTTTCCCAAGTTTCTTAAGTTTTGCATTCCAGGCTTCTATCGTAGGTTCATAGGTGTGTACTAGGCTAATGGCCCTGGGGCCCTTACAAGCCTAGCCCATAGGATTACCTTTGCATCATGCCACCCGACCTTAGTTCTCAGTCCTTCTGTCGAGTAGAGCCATTGGAGTTATCCCTGGGGTGAATTTTCTATTTCCCATCCACTCATAAAGAACTTGCTGATGATCCCATTCAGTGTTCACATGCACTGCCTTATCCGTATATAGTAGCTTAGTTGAGCTGTTCCCAACAACCTGTTTGCTGATGTCCATCAACAGAATAGATAGAGATGTACACTTTCATGTTTATAATGAAGTATGCAGCAAAGAAGTGTGTTTTGCGTTGTACAGATACTGTAAAATCAGGCTATTAAAATACCAACTGAAATGGTGTTTCAGTCCCAAATGTGCAGTAGAATCTGCACAGTACAATACCCAGCATATGCAATTGCATTTGATGTTTTATTACCTGACTACTTGATATGTAGTCATTCCTCGGGGACTACGGATCCATATCCTTCCTCCTTCCAGGTTGGACAGGCTTTCGTAATTAACCCATATAGCCTGATGATTAGAGCAGCAGTGGGAATGATGAACATAGTACATTTGTGTAGGTTAGTTACCCATTACAGTATATGCTCAAATTCCTCAGTGCTGCAGTGGGCACACCCCACCCTCTGTTCGTCGGTTTTTGTATATAGTCACACTTGGGGATATAAAATGTTATTGCTTGTTTTAGTTCAGGATGATTATGCTCCTTAACTTTTGGACAAGAAAGTTCTGAAGATTCTTCCCTCTGATGATTTTTCTTCCACAAGGCTGTCCAATCAGCAGTTGGAGTGAAGGAGGTGTGAAATGAAACCAAGGCTTTGGGAAGGTGGCGACTTGTGTCTTGGATAAGACACAATACACATAACCTAAAGGCCAATGCAGCAATGAGGAATTTGACCATTTACTGTTTTGGTTAAGTGCAACCTTGTACTTTCCTGCTCAATTTTACTATTGACTGGTGTCAGGAGTGTTCTTGCATGGATAACTGATATTGCATCATATGAAATATTAACAGAGTACTGTCTTGTCAGATAGGATAAATCAAATAAATTAGAGTACGTTCTGGAAGACTTCAGCAAGTTGAAAATGCAGTAATTTGAATATTCCATTTCTTGGCTGTCAGTAACATGGTTCTATCAATTCTCCTGTTATAGCATTTTCTAGTCACATCTTCACTCTCAGATGTTAACAAAGATATAAGCAGGCAAGTTTCTAGCTTTTCTCATTCTCTCAATGTAAAAAGCTTACCGTGACTTGACTATCTGCATGGAAAGTTGTTTTGCCTGCCTTATTAAACATGACAACTATCACAGGGTATTTCAGAAATGTGCAAAATGCGTTTGTGACTATTTTACATATTTTGATTCAGCCTCTTCTAAACAATCAAATTTACAGCTCTGATCATTAGCTTTTTTTTCTGTGTGTTAACTAGAGTGATGTATAGATCATCCTGTAACTGCACAGTATGAATCTTTACAGTATCAAGTATCTGACTGGCAGTCGGTGTAGAGTGTTAATGCAGTACGCTGTAGTGTCTGTGATGCAGAGTTTGATTATGTGTTAACTTGGGCAGATTACTTTACCAGACATTGGTCCCAAGTCAACCCTGAAAAGGAGTTATGTATCCAAGCGGGCCCACCTGGTTAACAAATGGCTATTGTCATTATTATTATTACCCCATATATCTAGTTTCTTTAAATGGCTTTCTAAGAAGACAAAAGAAAATCAAATAGTTATGTTTATTACACTCAGTCAAGCCATTTTGTGCTCAGAATATTTCATGAGTGCATAGGAGTTTGTATAATAGTTGACATGTTCAGCAAATTTAGTGTCCATGAATAGAATACCTTCTGTGTAAGCTCTACCAGTCATGGAAAAATAGAGCATTTAATAATAGAACATAAAAACAATAATTGAGCACTTTTGTTCCCCTTAACAGCACCATAGAAAATATAAACACAATTAATAGCTTTGCAGTACACTTTTTCATGTCTGTATACAGACTGCTTGCATTACACATGGCTATCTAACTGCTTTTTTTTATTGTCCGATACCATCTTGGAGGGCGGCCATGGTGTTGCAGTGGTTAGTGTTGCCATCTCACAGCAAGTGGTTCTCCAGTTCGATCCTTGGCTGGGGTGCCTTCTGTGTGGAGTCTGCATGTCCTCTCTGTGGTCACATGGGTTTCCTCCCACATCCCAAAGACATGCTGTAGGTGGACTGGACACTCTATATTGACCCTAGGCATGAGTACATGTGTGTGTGTGTGTGTGTGTGTGCCTTCTGTGGAAGATTGGGTGCCGGGCTGGCAACTCGACACCGTAAAACTCCACTGCCAATCATGAGCGGACAGGTGATCCGCTGTGCCAACCCCTAACTGGGAAAAGCTGAAAGAAGAAGAAGATGCCATTGTGGAAACCACTCAGGCTTCAGTGTTTCATCCCCATTTTTCTTTCATATACAGCCTTTATTTTATATGTTTCTAGTTTGTCAGTCATACTTTTAATTTGGCTAAGTGAAAGTTCATTTATTTTGTTCACAAGCAGGAGTTTAACAATTGTAATGTCAGCTTCCCTTAGCAACATGACCCTGAATTAATCATTTTTGATTCCACAATCAAGTCTGGTGTTTAGAAGGGAATCTTGTAAGTGCCTAAATTTGCACTATTTTGCATGATTGTTTCTGTACATTCAGATAAGCATGTTTTGAATTCTGTATCCCATGATTTCCAGTGGAAATTAAATGCTTTATGTGTGGGAGATAATTGTTTGTCACACTGTAAGACCGACACATTTCTCATGGGGGCAGATAAACTTGTCTTTCTCCTCTTCCTTAAGGTTAAAAGCATTAAATACTTCCTCTTTTGCATCCTTGAGCAGCATAGCAGAAAAAACCATTTTCATCTTTTCGTAAGTCTAGTCTAGTTAGATGCATCTCAGATCTTTGAATCCAGCACTTCCACTATTCTGTAACATTTCAGCCTAGTTTTAGGAATACTATTGGTTATGGTATAAACATTTTACAATAACACTGAAATAAATGCTGCTTGGGTGTTGCTGGTTTAGTTGTAATGCCAATGTGATAAAAAAATCTTTTTACAGAAGTGAATTTTATGTGCCTGTGATTTATCAGAATGTTGGTCTGTCTTAGATTTATAATATAACAATGGGACTGAATTTATTTTTTTTTTCATTCACAAGTCAGAAGTGATGTCAGTCTGTTATTAAATGTTGATACATAATATGGAAAAGATGTATAAACCGGTGGCCCCTACTTGGGATCTTAATTTTGTGTGAGAGAAGCCAACACTTACTCCATTTGAATCAGCTAATCTGGCTGACTTGAGGTTCTTAACTTGAAAAACAGATTTATCGATTGCTCTAACCTCTACAGGAATGGTTTCTGATGTGCAAGATCTTTTGTTGAGCCAGCCTTGCCTCATTTTCCTTGGGGACAAGGTTTCTCTGAGAACTAATCCCCCTTTTATGCCTAAATTGTTATCTGAGTTTACTTTAAGCCAAACTGTCTGTCTCCTCATTTTTTTTCCTGAACCTAACAATAAGGACGAAAGGATACTCCATACCCAAAGACACAGGAACCATAGGATGAAGATTTGTGAGTTGAGTGCCCCCTCACTTTAAATAAATGTATGTGTGTGTGTGTCTGGTTGTCTGCAAGTGTTTGTGAGTGCATGTGTGTATATGTCAGTGCGCATGAGGGGCTAGAGATGTGCAAGTGTGAGCGAGTATGTGAGTGTGCACAAATGCATGTATGCATGAGTATGCATGTACATGGTGTGTAAGGAGACATCACACTTTTTCCTCTAAAAAAGAGAAAGTGTGTCTGTATGTGCATGTATGTCTTGTTGTCTGTAAGAGGTCTTAAACTTAAATGAGAGTGCTTGTAAATGTGTGTATGTGAGTGTGAACGAGTGAGTGTGCATATGTTAGTGTGCATGGATATCTGTGAGTGTGTGTATATGCAAGTGTGCTTGAGTATGTGTAAACCTGAGTATGTGTTCATGTATGAGTGTTGGAGGGCCTTGAACCTCTCAACTGTACAGGGTTTTGCAAAATGTATAGATTTTTGTCTCAGTTTTGGACTGTTCCGCATAAACATATATATGCAACAGTTTAGTGGTGTGCATCATTCTCCCTGAACTGATGTGCAGTGAAAAAAAGGAGGAATGGGGAGGGGGGGTGAGTTATATAAGTTACAATGTAATGATCTGTATTATTTCTTATGTAGTGTTCTGATCTTGTATTTTCACCTGCTCTTTCTGTAGTCTACTCACCTATGCTTTTGTTTGTATTTTCACCTGTTCATTCTGTAATCTACTTATCTGTTCCAGCAGATAGTCTCGCACACTCTATTTTGAGCCTACCACAGTATAAATATCTCAAAAGTTCACAGATTTCTTTATTATAGTCCTATGGCCCTGTAATACCTTACCAGTTTTCACCCAAAAATAGAAGTTACCTGCTACTTCTCTGCAAACTTTGCTGTCCTCCCTCCAAGTGTTATTTTTCAAGTCAGAGGCATCTAACTTAACAGTCACCACTTTATGTAACTTTTTTTTTTTCATCTTGTCCAGCTGTTCCTAGAGTTGATAAGAAGGAGAAGATAGTAAAGAGCCCTACACCAACTACATCTGATCCAGTGACTTCTTTCTACCTTCTTAATCACCTGGTATCTTCCTGCAACCACCCTAATGCACTCCTCTGTAGAGAGACTGTAAGGGCTAGGTAGTCCATGTCAGGTCATATCTTTTTAGCAAATGCATTCTCCCTCATATTATCTACCATCTTTTTAAATGTCAGCCCTATTCCTGACATCAAAAGGCAGGAATTTCATCTCAAAGAATAACATGAAAAGCCCCAGGATTGATAGTAGGACTTTATAAAACAGGTATAAATCTATAAGATAGCTGGCCAGACAATACAGAATCATAAATAAACCCTTCATCAAGGGAGCATAGGCATTCAGGGGTACATAACCTGCAGAATGTGCTCGTAGCTTCTGTTTCCATATAACATTTACCTATAAAGGCTGCAAATACTGAGTGTCTCTATCACTTTTTTTCTTGTTAGCAGCATTGATGTGTATTGTGCTCCCTATTGTAAAAGATAATTTGTCTATATATTTGCTTATTCTGGAAAATAATGCAATATGCTTACTAAAATTGAAATCCCGTAGATTTTGTAGCACTGCCGAACATAAACACTGTGTGGCAAAACAAGAGTATGCCAAGGCATCGGAGACATTTTTTAAATACTGCTCTTACAAATGTAGAAATTTGATAGAGTAGCAGGTTTTGCATTAGTGTGAATTTTCTAAAGAGTATGAAGTTTGAAACGCAAATGTAATTTTCTGATTTCAGTCCTGAATGATTTCCCAGTAGTCTACCAGAAAACCAAAATTTTATGAGAAACACACTAAAATTATGAAGCAAAATGTGGGCAGTTGAAAAGTATGGTCTTTTTGGCATCTGGTCCCAACACCACCACCTATTATCTTTTCATTCTGGGATGTGAGAGAAGAGAAATCACTTGGTGGAGAAATCACATACCCTGAACCCAGGATTGTCTCTGTCCCCTCCTGCTCCAAAACAGTCACCACAGACACCTTGGACTTTGCTTTGGGGATCAGTGTTAAGGGGGATAAACATGCAAAGTATCTGGGACAACAAAGACAGACACAAGCACATGAATGTAAAAGAGATGCTTGCCCTTATCAAGGCACTCAACTCTGTAAACCACCTTTGGTCCCCAGGACCATTTCAAGTTGTTATGAACACTACCACAGTGATGTGGTTCATAAACAAGCAAGGGATAACCAGGTTTTACCCCTTATGTAGACTAGCCATGTTATCACAAAATATAGCTTTCCAACAGAATCTCACTCTACTTCCTACAGTCTATCAGAGCAAAATTGTGTGGCAGATAAGCTGGGCAGGACAAAAGCAGACCTTCACAAATGGAAACGAGATTAGAGGTCTTCCAAGATCTGATCCATTTGTGGGAAGTTTCTGAAATAGGCCTTTTTGCCTTCTCAATGAACAATCAGTTGGTAAAAGTCTGCTCTAGGACTTCATGCAAGAAGGCATTAAAGACTGATGCCTTTTCATGTTTATGGAGATGAATATTCATGCATGCTTTTCCAACCTTTCCAGTGATATTCAAGGTAATTCTGAAGATTCAGAAATAATCTCCCAAGATCACTGGGGTGACTCCCTTTTGGCCAAGGCAACAGCGGTTCTCCTTACTTTTGGAGTTGGCCAGGGTCAATTACCACACGTTTCCTCACAGACTGGCTCTAGTCACAGAAGAACAGGGATGAAAGAGATAAATAAGAACATTTTCTGGGAGTGTAATGACTTGGTAGACTTTAAAAATTCCTTGCAGACTACAATATTAGAAATACTGGGTCAGCAAAGTGGTGTAACTAAGGAAGTGATTTATTTGAGCTGTGATACAGAATCGGAATTGTCAAGACATAGTAAGGCCTTGCTGAGCTTAATTTTGGTGGTTGCCAAAAAAGCAATTACTAGAAAATTGGAAATCAGTCTAAACAAACTGTACCAGAAGTAGTGAATATAGTAGTGTAGATACAACAACTGGAAGTAGGATCTTTAGAAAAGGGTAGGAGTAAATTACATTGAAAAAAATGGGAATTGTGAGAAAAATACGTGCATAATAATGTTTTGTTGGAGGAATGAGACTTAAGGAAAGGTAAGAATTGAATAAGCTTTGTAATGTTCGATTGACGATGGGAGAAACTGAGTGATATTTAATGTTTGATACTAAAAATATGTCAATATGGTCTGTTTTCATTTATATAAATGTATGATTGGACAACATAAGTGATCATTTAAAGATTTTTATTGTTAAAAAAAAAAAAGAACAGGGAAGTTCATCCCAACTCCCAAACAACTTTAAATGACTGCCTGGATGATAGGATCTTAATACCTTTTAGTCACCTGTTTACTGAGGATGTGCAGGAGGTACTAATGGGGACAAAAAAGCCTTCTACTAGGAAATCATATGTTAGCAAATGTTTTCTAATTGCTGCCAAAATAACCAGAACCCACTTAAATTGTTTCTCTTGTTTTACAATATTTGTGAGACTTACTTTCCTAACTCTGGTCTTACTCCTCTGTCAAGGTTCATGTGTTTGTCATTTCAGCATGTCTACCCATGGATCCCTCTCTTTGAAGGCATTCCAATGTCATTTTTTTTTGCAAGGGGTTTTGTATAAGAGACATCCAAGAAAACCAGTGGCTCCTCCTTCGGACATTAATTTTGTGTTAGAAAAGCAAACACTTGCTCCATTTAAACCAGATCATCTGTCTGACTTGAGGTTCTTAACATGGAGAACAGTTTTACTGCTTGCTCTAACCTCTGCAAGAAGAACAGCTGAGTTGTAAGCTCCTATGGTGGGTCAGCCTTAATTAATTTGCCACAGGACAGGGTTTCCTTGAGAACTAAGCATTCTTTTATGCTTAAAGTGGTATCCAAATTTAGTTAAAGCCAAACTATCCATCTCACTGTGTTCTTCCCTAAACACTAAAAATGAGGGAGAAAGGATACGTCATACATTGGATGTCCACAGACAGTTCAGGTACTATCTTGGCATTGAAAAACCTTTCACAACTTTCCATCAAGTTGTTTGTTTCTTGTGAAGGTAAGGGGAAGAGACAACCTGTATCAAAGCAGACTATTTCCAAATGGATATATCGGGCTATTACCTTTTCTTACTCCAAAATATGAAGAATAACAATAGCCACTGAAGAAACAGTCCTCGATTCTCAGAACACAAATGTATTTTTTAAAAAGCAATAAACATAAAGCGCTTTTCATTTGATGCAGTAACTCAAACTTCTTCAGATAAAAAGCTTTAACCATTACACTGTTTAAATACAACTAGGTCATGTGTTCCAAAAAAATTACCATACTTAATTAAAGCTATTAACCCTATCCTACCTTTTGTAACTTTTTTAAATAGTAAAACCATGAAAGACTATTGTTTTGGCAGCACAAACCTTTACTCTTAAACACTTAACAGCACATACTGACTGACTTTAAAATAATACAGCCAATATAAAATTGAATATAAAACCTATTAATTGACAGAATAAACAAAACTGCAAATATTAGGTATGTACTGTATCATGGCAGTACCCCCAGAGGACTGGAAAGTGGTTCTACATTTCACTATGAGTTAACAGAATTATTTAATAAACAAGGTCTGGAGTTATTGGACCTTATGTCAAAACATTATAAAATAACAGTGAACAATCTGGTAAAGGAAGTCACAGACCTTGAAAATATCATTAAGTCTGACCATGACTTCTTACATTACAAGTACGACTACAGTAGAATATTTACCAGTATAAACCAACAAATCAATAAATTAAAGGGAATTGAACTCAAAAGGTTACAACGTGACCAAGTGGACTATTACAACAGAACAGCGTATCCAAATCTAGCATCGTCACAGTCCTGGAACCCCAATGGCCAATCACAAACATTTTCTTCTATTCAACAAGAGAATAATAGCCCACCCCAAGTGGAAATGACGTCAACAATGCCATCGACGAGCAACCAAAGTAGAATGGAGCAACTATCCGGGGAAATGAACTCAAACAGGTTCCAAAATAATAGACATATGCCCAAGCAGTTCAGTCAACTCGTCAAAATTTTCGCAGTCCCAGGAGGCAGAGATACAACTCAACACGAGTGAACAACCAGCATCCATACAACACCCGAGGCAAAGCCAAATGGAAGAGGTAACATCGGCTATTATTAGCGACCAGTTGACAAGGAACAGTAGCTGTGAAATTATTTTGAACAAAGATGGTGACTTTAAAATTTATAATTATACATACATTAATATTGACCAGGAATTGGTTGAACTTCTGGCGAAGAGCTTAACATTCATACCTACTTATTCCTCTGATATAGCTACTACTTTACTTGATTTTAAATATTATGTAAGGAAGACTAAATTTAGCTATCCTATTGGGTAACCAAGAAATTTCTTGTGCTGAATTCTGGATTCCCAGCACATATAATACTCCAATTCATCCTACATTGGCTTTATTTTATAGAATGTACGAACTTGATATTAGAACATTGTTGAATAGTAGAAATGTAAATAAACAAGTTTAGAAATGTGACTAGAAGTGAGATTGCATCTTTAAATGATTTTAGACACTTACCAGTGAGAGTAATGAAGCAGGACAAAGGGGGGAGGGTTAGTAGTGAGTACCAATGAATATATATATATATATATATATATATATATATATATATATACAATGAAACAACTCTTAGTAAGTCCTACTTATGAGAAAGTCAGTATTAGTGAACTTAGTACAACATATGTTCGTATTAATTCATAATTTAACAACATGTTTATTCAAGGACCATAGACATCAATACATTTAACTACATAACTACATTATTATCTAGAATTCCTAAGTTATTCAGTGTACCAAAAATACATAAAGGTGCAGAACCCCCCCCCCCCGATGTGGGCTTTAGTTGATGCAAGACACTCGATTACATATGCAAGTGAAAAATTAGTAGATTCCATCTTAAAGAAATATATTAGTATGGAAACCCATATTTGTCAGGATTCTTGGTTCTTCTTGGAAGACATTAACAAAATTGACTTTAAGGAAGAACACAATTTCCTTGCAAGTGATGACATGGATCTTTACACCTCAATATCCCATGTAAAATTAATTGAATGGGTTTCAGCCAAAATGAGAAAAAATGGAGCCCCCACGGATGAAATTAATCTTGTAGAAGAACTATTAGATATCATCCTTGCATGTAATTTTATTTCCTTTGACAATGATATTTATTTACCAAAAATTAGGGGTGGCAATGGGATCACCATGTGGCACGAGTTTCGCGAACCTGGTGTTGGCCCATTGGGAAAGTGAGTTTATATTTAAGCACAGTAACATTAAAACCCAGTTACATTATTACACCAGATTTCTGGATGATATTTTTATCATCCTGAGGGGTAATAAAAATGTAGCTCCAGAATTGTTGCACTATTAAATAACACAACACACTTTTTACATTTTACAAATAACTTTGACACAGAGACTATAACATACTTAAATGTCGAACTTAAGAAAGACAGAAGTCATTTGAGATGTACAGCAAAGATCCATAGGAAAAAAAAAACACATTCTAACACATTTTTGCACTTTATCAGCTCACACCCTTACCAACAAAAAAAGTCCGTTCTAAAAGGACAGTTGGTCAGGCCGCAAGAATGGTATCATTAGAAAACAACTTCTTAGAAGAATGTGAGAATTTAAGATGTATGTTTTTGAAAAGGGGTTATCCAAACCAACTAATCCTAGAATTGACTATGGAAGTTCAAATTAAAAGAATTAATGGGACATAGAAACCAATCCTTAATGGAAGAATTAGGCAAGAAAGACTAGTGTCAACTCTAACCTAATCCAATTGAATAATATGAACCAACCTAATACACCCAATATAACAAATAATCAAAGATTTAGGTTGAGCTTCAAAACTACGTTTAGTATTGATGCTTTGGAAGTCAAAAAAGTTATCAAAAATTGGAGTCTTCTAAGTAATGATAGAAAAATAGTGAATAAGTTAGGTGTTTCTCCTACAGTAATATTTAGAAGAGGGATGAACTTAAAAAATTGATTAGAGAGACCAACACCTTGACTAACACGAAACCCTTTAATGTATAAATGTGAAACATGCAACTTCTATAAATTTATGGAAACTGCACAAATTTTGTATTAGAAACATTAGATGTGATAGTGTTCAATCTCACCGTTTGTTCTTACACATGGGTTCGGAGCCGATCCTCGGCTCCGTGCCGGCCTCTTGCAAGCTCTGCATCGAGAAGAAGCTCGAGACAATCTAATACCCACAATCCCCCTCTGCCTTTACCTCAGATCTAGTTTGCCGCTGCTGCGTTCGCATCGCTGGGAGCTAGCTCGAGCATCTAAAGTTAAGATATAACTTTATTTGTTATATTTTATTGGATTTTTTGTTCTATTAGATATATCTTGATATAGTGAGTGATTGTGTGTTGAGTGGCTTAAATTCTCGGTACCGTTAATTTTATTAATCGGTTAGAGTTTTTTCGGGGCCTACAACCCTTCTTAAATTTAAAAAGGATTTGACATTTAAACCGGATTTGACACTTTTTTCTCGGATTTGACTATATTACTGGACTTGTCTTTCTCTTCTAAAATGTCTGATAAGGTAAAATCAGGATTTAAGCGTTGTCAGTGTGGCCAGAAAATGTCAGTGACTGACAACCATAGTTCCTGCGTCTACTGCCTTGGCCCTCTCCACTTGCAAGAGGACTGTTCTATCTGTCACTCTTTTAGTGGGAGGGTCATGACAGATAGGCGCAGGAAACTCATGGACAGAGGTTTATTAAAACCTTCTTTTCAGGAGGCTCTGGATGCTTCTGACCAGGCATCGAAATCCTCTAAGGAATCAAGACGCCGGAGCCCAAGTCATCGGCTCCGAGCTCTTCAGCAAAAGTTAGATCACCGGTTCCACAGACTTCGGGCCGAGTGTTCAACTGGTATCGGTTCCTGAGCCTCGAGTCTTGGAACCGGTGATGGAGCTCCCTCATTCGACCTTATTGAGGTCGGCTCCGTCTTCGGTTCCTTCGACCCGTTCTTCTTCAAAACTCTCTGATATCGATGTGGATCGTGTGGTGCAGAAGTTATTGGAGCATTCGGCCCTGTCCAAACTTATTTCGGTTTCCACCCAGTTGGTGTCGAAACTTGAAGGCCTCCCAGTGTCTCCATCCATTCCTCCTCCGAGACCTGTTCAGTCTTTGGAGCCGGAAGAGGCTGATCTTCTGATTGTGGAGCCCTCAGGTCCAGAACTGTCCTTTTCTCGGTCTGTTCCTCTCACCTCGACTCCGTCGGACCCGATACCGGAGTCTCAGAGCCGACGATCTGTCCTTGGTTCCGGGGCCGAGTCGAACCGACGTTGCGGTTCCGACTCTTCCCCTCGGGGCCTCGGTGCGGATCGATTCGGCTCCGTCCTCGGGGTCGATGCCTTCGGTGCCTGTGTCGGGATTCTTCCCATTTCTTCGAACCGGGAGATTCTTCGATGCGGGACCCGGGGCGCTCGACCTAATGAGGAAGGTGTTGTCTACCCAGACAACCACATCAGTAGAAGCAACCTCTCCTCCCCATAAAGGGCCGTTATCCTCCTCTGCACCCACGGCCACATCCAAGCGTCGGGCACCAGTGTCTCAGCCACCCCTGGAGGGTGCCCCTCTTCCTCGGAGGCTTCTTCGGATGCTCCCACGAAGAAGTCCCTAGGAAAAGATTGTGTAAGAGGAGACACTTGGATTCTCCACAAGAATCCTTGACATCTGATACTGACTTAGATGAGTCAGAAGGGTCCCCTAAGTCACCTTCAGAAGATGTCTCTTTTTCGGACATATTGGAGATCCTGAAACAGAGAGGTGACTTGCAGTCCCTTCCCCCTTCTGAGGATGAGTCAGTTTTGCTGAAGGCATTTGGTGCTCGCCCTTCTTCCTCCTGGGTCACTCCTCCCTTCGACGAATTAATGGAACTAATTGCTCGAAGGGCGTGGGAGGCTCCTGACACAGTGGAACCAGTCCCAAGGAAACCCAATAAATACATCACGGCACCTCAGGACAAGACCTACTTAACAAAAGGAGTTCCAGTGGACGCTATGGTGGTGGCAGCGGCCACGAAAAAGGAGATCCAACTATCCAGAAACGGTGCCCACGAACAAAATCCAAGGCTCGGACAACGACTGTAGAGTAATAGAACCTCCTTTTATTCACAAAAAGTCACAACAGGAAAAGGTTCAAAGAACCAAAAAATGGATATGTATATAATGAACCAACAGAATCTGTGAAATATGATTCATAAATCGACAGGTTAAGCGCTTTCGTCTGACCTCCGTCAGACTTCCTCAGAACCTTAAACTGAAATCAGTTAAAAGTTTTTAAACATTTTTTGGCGCCAACTGTTTGCCAACAAGTTATTATTTAAAAGGGCAACATAAAACTTGAATCATGTAAGTGTCAACATATACAAAGAATCTGTATCGTATAGAATGTGCAAAACATAGCATGTGCAAAATTAGCTTGTGCAAAATATCCGCATCTGCAACAAAATAATTAATACACACATTGCTCATGAAGCATAAAATTATATACATATTTGACAACAATGAATAATAAGTAGACAATATTCACAAACAAATATTCCTACTACTAATACAATTAAATACCTATTCTAAAAGTGTAATATAAGTCTAAATACCTAATAAAAACTACATGTTGAAAAATGTCATACTACAATACATAATTATAACACCTTATCCACTGCCTGCAGTACCTATATTGCTTGAAAATATATATAGATGTAATGAGTTAAAATGAATTAAAATATAGGAATCTTATAATATATAAAAACCAAGTAATATATACCTGAACACGCCTAATTGGGAAGTGTCCAAATGAAGAGGTGATAAGAGTAAAGACTAATAACTGAGTAAATGAACTAAGGACAATGTATGTAACTGGAGAATTAACTAATGGATTAAAGTTTACTGATCAACTATAACACAATGTTACAAAATGTTTTTGTGGCCGTATACAAATGCATTATTATAAAATGTAAAATGTAATAAAATGTAATAAAAATGGACATAAGTCTGAACATTCTGAAACACCCAAAAGTAATCTTAGTACAAATAGTATAAATGGACAACCAAGGATGTGTCAGAAGCTAATATAAACCATTGGATAACACACCCATTCCTAAAACCGAAGCAAACACTTCGGATATAGTCCCCTATATGGTCCACAAGTTTGAATAAATAGTGTGAGCATCAGTGTGAACATCATACGCTAAGGGAGATTAGTCACAAAATGCAAATTAACTACTGCTCTGCAACCAGGCTACTGAGAATCAACATACATTAAGCTGTAGGAATGGCTTTATACTAATAAAGTCATTCAGCCCTGGTTTAGATGTAGAATCACAAAATATCTGCCATCTACTTTCAAGGGCCGAGAGTTGGATCTTCCAATTCTCATCGCCCCTACTTATGTCAATAGAGTCAATGATGGCAAACTTAAAACTATGGTTATTACCTTTATCTGAAACATGTCTGTACAGAGCATTTTTATCGTCCTTCCGCTGAATTCTATACATATGCTCGTATATCCTAGTTTTTAATTTCCTTTCAGTTTTGCCTATGTAATAGGCTGGACAGGATATACAAGTAGCTAAGTAGACCACCCTTTGTGTATTACAATTACCCTTGCGTGTTTTGATTTTGGTCTTCAAAACATTGTCTAATTTAATGTCCATACTAGTATTGATAAAGTTGCATTGTCTACACGTACCACATTTACGTGTACCTTTACTAATGATCTTGTTTCCTTTCAAATGTTCAAATAAATATTTCAAATTGTGAGACATTTTATACACAATTTTTGGGGGTTCACTCCTAAGCTACCCTCCTTGTCCGAAAGCATAAGGATTTCCCAGTGTTTGAGTAAAATTTCTTTAACCAAATTGGAATAAGGGTTGTATCTAATAACACAAACTCGCTTGTCATCAAAGCTCTCTGCTCTCTTCGAATTAGGCACTTGAAGACCCAAAAGTGGTAAATATTTTTTCCCCCATTCACTGATAACATATTGAGTAACGTTATTTAACATGTCCTTAGGATACCCACGATCCAAAAACATGTCGTGGATATAGGCAAGTTCTCTTTCCATAACTTCTTGTTCCGAAGACATGCGGGCTCTTGAATACACTGCCCTTTAAACACGTTACGAAACATGTAAGGGGGATGATTACTATAGAAATTTAAATAGTCATTAGAAAAGGTGTTTTTTCTGTGTATACTAGAAGTAAACTTAGTACCATTATTACTAATGTACGTGTCCAAGTATGAAATTCCAGTCCTATCTATGCTATGCGTAAATCTCAAAAACTGAGTAGTGTTATTAATAAAGACAATAAAATCAATAAGCTCATCAAGTGATCCATTCCACAAAATAAATAAGTCATCCAAAAATCTAGTGTACAAAAGTATTTTACTAAAATGTTCACTTTTGAAAACAAATTCAGTTTCCCATTCCAACATGATCATATTGGCATAAATGGGGGCGCAGGATGCACCCATGGCCACCCCCTTGACTTGTTTAAACACCTCTCCTTGGAATTGTACATAGTTGTGATCAAGGACAAGCCCCATCATGTCAACAATTAAGTTAACCTTGTCACTACTTAAATTGGAGAATTTCCTAAGACTATTGTGAAAATATTCAAGCCCAATGTCTCTAGGTATACTGGAATATAAGTCGATAACATCAATAGTGAGAAATATCACCTCCTTCCTCCATAAGTCTTGTGTAAGTTTCCCAGAAAATCCCAGGAATCCTTAATAAGGTGGTTGACTCTTTCATAAACATGCTTAGTCCATTCATCAATGGTAACACCAATTTTAAATGCCTTAGATAAAGAGCCAGAAATGATCGGCCGGAATGGGGGATGTTCCAAATCCTTATGAATTTTGGGTATTCCCACAATCGTAGCCATTTTTGGAAACTCTACTCTGATAAACTGATAAATGTCATTAGTGATCCTATTGTCCAAAAGATATTCTTCTATAACCAAGTCAATTCTTTTATATCCTATGTGTACTTGGTTAATGGAAATAACTTCATAATTCCCTGAATGATACAGTATGTTCAATATCTCACTGTTATAATCCAAAGTGTTGTATAACACAATCCCCCCGCCCTTGTCGGGCTTCATTATTCTAATGTGAGGATTTTCTCTAATCTGTTTAAGACATTCCCTTTCGTCATTGTTTAAATTGTCAATGAACACCTTAGTGTAGTCTTTACTCATTTTAATGTCTCTATACAAATTGTATATGTCTTTAGATACTAGTTTTTCGTAATGAAGAACTTGTGGATGGTATGCCGGAACAATCACACTCTTCTTTGTAAGTCTTTTACAATAATTAATACTAGTCGTATTCTGAGCCTTATTTTTATTATTAAATAAAATAGAAAAATTAATCCTACGGCTAAAAAACTTAACCTCTTTAATAGTGTCCACAATGTTAAATTTACTAGTAGGAATGAATTTCGTACCTTTAGTAAACAAGGAACCATGCCCTTGTGTAACCACCATATCCGTGTAATTAAACACATTAAACCCATTGAACGTATGGGTGATTTGTTTAGTTGGTGGGGACTTGGCCACAGCAGATAATATTGCGTCAACATCACTTGAAGGTGACAGTATTACTTCCCTAGTTATTTCCAGATGATCTGGCTGCCTACTTGATCCTAATTGTGATTCACAAAGACCTTCCTCATCTAATATTGCCTCCTGAATTGTTTCGGGGCAGGGAAAAATCTCCCCCCTTGAAAATTTGTGTCATGTGTATTTCTATCAGTCCGTTCATTGTATGCTGAATGTTTCTCCTGTTGGGGGCCTTCCCACCTATTAGTATTAGGCCAAATGTAGGCCCTATTGTTTTTGTAAAGTTCCATGTCCCTGTCTATCTTCCTTAATTTTCTATTAAAAATTAATGTATTTGTGTTTTCCGCTGTAGCAAACTGTCTATGGTACAAATCCCCCCATTGGTCAAAATCTACATCTCTAATAATGTTTTCATTCAACATCTCTATATCCTTGGTAAGTTCCACCACCTTCACATCATTGTATTTCAACAGTCTTTTCATAAACACAAAACCAAAATCGTCAAACATACTGTTAAAATCATTAATAATAGTATTATTAAAATCCATACCCAACGGGAGTTTAAAAAACCTCAATCCCTTAGGTACAATTTTAAGGTTCAAACAATGTTTCAAATAGGCACTGTCAGTTTTAACACTTTTGATTTGAATAAGCTTTTTGCCAAGTAAAACTATCTTGGACTTAATATTGTCCTTATTAGTACTGCAATGTCTTCCTTGTTTAGATTGATTGTCAAAAAATTGGTCGTCTTTTTTAAAAATAACCTCGTCATTTAGGAAAGCATCTATATTGTCCATATTAAAAGTTTTCAAACAACGACCCCTTGGGTCCTTACAAACTGTATCTGAAACAGCTGAATGTAAATCAGTACCTTGTACTCCGCCAAATGTCCTAATGGCATTGGAATACGTCTTACAACCTTCCCTCGACTTAGGTTTAGTTCCCATTTTGTTGAAAACATTGTCGGTGTTGTAAAGGCTGAAATCAAAAGTGAATTCAGCCTCCGGAGACAAATTTATGTCCTTCAGACCAGAAGATTTAATAGATATACAGTCCGGATCGGTTTGTAGCTTGTCTCCTTGTCCGTTGGGAATATAATCAGCAACATTGTCAGAATTGGTTTCCGTCAAACCGATAGGTTTGTCAACCGGTATTTTAATATGTGGATGAACCAAATTCTAATAGGGGGGAAGGCCCCCAACAGGAGAAACATTCAGCATACAATGAACGGACTGATAGAAATACACATGACACAAATTTTCAAGGGGGGAGATTTTTCCCTGCCCCGAAACAATTCAGGAGGCAATATTAGATGAGGAAGGTCTTTGTGAATCACAATTAGGATCAAGTAGGCAGCCAGATCATCTGGAAATAACTAGGGAAGTAATACTGTCACCTTCAAGTGATGTTGACGCAATATTATCTGCTGTGGCCAAGTCCCCACCAACTAAACAAATCACCCATACGTTCAATGGGTTTAATGTGTTTAATTACACGGATATGGTGGTTACACAAGGGCATGGTTCCTTGTTTACTAAAGGTACGAAATTCATTCCTACTAGTAAATTTAACATTGTGGACACTATTAAAGAGGTTAAGTTTTTTAGCCGTAGGATTAATTTTTCTATTTTATTTAATAATAAAAATAAGGCTCAGAATACGACTAGTATTAATTATTGTAAAAGACTTACAAAGAAGAGTGTGATTGTTCCGGCATACCATCCACAAGTTCTTCATTACGAAAAACTAGTATCTAAAGACATATACAATTTGTATAGAGACATTAAAATGAGTAAAGACTACACTAAGGTGTTCATTGACAATTTAAACAATGACGAAAGGGAATGTCTTAAACAGATTAGAGAAAATCCTCACATTAGAATAATGAAGCCCGACAAGGGCGGGGGGATTGTGTTATACAACACTTTGGATTATAACAGTGAGATATTGAACATACTGTATCATTCAGGGAATTATGAAGTTATTTCCATTAACCAAGTACACATAGGATATAAAAGAATTGACTTGGTTATAGAAGAATATCTTTTGGACAATAGGATCACTAATGACATTTATCAGTTTATCAGAGTAGAGTTTCCAAAAATGGCTACGATTGTGGGAATACCCAAAATTCATAAGGATTTGGAACATCCCCCATTCCGGCCGATCATTTCTGGCTCTTTATCTAAGGCATTTAAAATTGGTGTTACCATTGATGAATGGACTAAGCATGTTTATGAAAGAGTCAACCACCTTATTAAGGATTCCTGGGATTTTCTGGGGAAACTTACACAAGACTTATGGAGGAAGGAGGTGATATTTCTCACTATTGATGTTATCGACTTATATTCCAGTATACCTAGAGACATTGGGCTTGAATATTTTCACAATAGTCTTAGGAAATTCTCCAATTTAAGTAGTGACAAGGTTAACTTAATTGTTGACATGATGGGGCTTGTCCTTGATCACAACTATGTACAATTCCAAGGAGAGGTGTTTAAACAAGTCAAGGGGGTGGCCATGGGTGCATCCTGCGCCCCCATTTATGCCAATATGATCATGTTGGAATGGGAAACTGAATTTGTTTTCAAAAGTGAACATTTTAGTAAAATACTTTTGTACACTAGATTTTTGGACGACTTATTTATTTTGTGGAATGGATCACTTGATGAGCTTAATGATTTTATTGTCTTTATTAATAACACTACTCAGTTTTTGAGATTTACGCATAGCATAGATAGGACTGGAATTTCATACTTGGACACGTACATTAGTAATAATGGTACTAAGTTTACTTCTAGTATACACAGAAAAAACACCTTTTCTAATGACTATTTAAATTTCTATAGTAATCATCCCCCTTACATGTTTCGTAACGTGTTTAAAGGGCAGTGTATTCGCGCAGCCCGCATGTCTTCAGAAAAAGAAGTTATGGAAAGAGAACTTGCCTATATCCACGACATGTTTTTGGATCGTGGGTATCCTAAGGACATGTTAAATAACGTTACTCAATATGTTATCAGTGAATGGGGGAAAAAATATTTACCACTTTTGGGTCTTCAAGTGCCTAATTCGAAGAGAGCAGAGAGCTTTGATGACAAGCGAGTTTGTGTTATTAGATACAACCCTTATTCCAATTTGGTTAAAGAAATTTTACTCAAACACTGGGAAATCCTTATGCTTTCGGACAAGGAGGGTACCTTAGGGAGTGAACCCCCAAAAATTGTGTATAAAATGTCTCACAATTTGAAATATTTATTTGAACATTTGAAAGGAAACAAGATCATTAGTAAAGGTACACGTAAATGTGGTACGTGTAGACAATGCAACTTTATCAATACTAGTATGGACATTAAATTAGACAATGTTTTGAAGACCAAAATCAAAACACGCAAGGGTAATTGTAATACACAAAGGGTGGTCTACTTAGCTACTTGTATATCCTGTCCAGCCTATTACATAGGCAAAACTGAAAGGAAATTAAAAACTAGGATATACGAGCATATGTATAGAATTCAGCGGAAGGACGATAAAAATGCTCTGTACAGACATGTTTCAGATAAAGGTAATAACCATAGTTTTAAGTTTGCCATCATTGACTCTATTGACATAAGTAGGCGATGAGAATTGGAAGATCCAACTCTCGGCCCTTGAAAGTAGATGGCAGATATTTTGTGATTCTACATCTAAACCAGGGCTGAATGACTTTATTAGTATAAAGCCATTCCTACAGCTTAATGTATGTTGATTCTCAGTAGCCTGGTTGCAGAGCAGTAGTTAATTTGCATTTTGTGACTAATCTCCCTTAGCGTATGATGTTCACACTGATGCTCACACTATTTATTCAAACTTGTGGACCATATAGGGGACTATATCCGAAGTGTTTGCTTCGGTTTTAGGAATGGGTGTGTTATCCAATGGTTTATATTAGCTTCTGACACATCCTTGGTTGTCCATTTATACTATTTGTACTAAGATTACTTTTGGGTGTTTCAGAATGTTCAGACTTATGTCCATTTTTATTACATTTTATTACATTTTTACATTTTTATAATAATGCATTTGTATACGGCCACAAAAACATTTTGTAACATTGTGTTATAGTTGATCAGTAAACTTTAATCCATTAGTTAATTCTCCAGTTACATACATTGTCCTTAGTTCATTTACTCAGTTATTAGTCTTTACTCTTATCACCTCTTCATTTGGACACTTCCCAATTAGACGTGTTCAGGTATATATTACTTGGTTTTTATATATTATAAGATTCCTATATTTTAATTCATTTTAACTCATTACATCTATATATATTTTCAAGCAATATAGGTACTGCAGGCAGTGGATAAGGTGTTATAATTATGTATTGTAGTATGACATTTTTCAACATGTAGTTTTTATTAGGTATTTAGACTTATATTACACTTTTAGAATAGGTATTTTATTGTATTAGTAGTAGGAATATTTGTTTGTGAATATTGTCTACTTATTATTCATTGTTGTTAAATATGTATATTATATTATGCCTCATGAGCAATGTGTGTATTAATTATTTTGTTGCAAATGCGGATATTTTGCACATGCTAATTTTGCACATGCTATGTTTTGCACATTCTATATGATACAGATTCTTTGTATATGTTGACACTTACATGACTCAAGTTCTATGTTGCCCTTTTAAATAACAACTTGTTGGCCAACAGTTGGCGCCAAAAAATGTTTAAAAACTTTTAACTGATTTCAGTTCAAGGTTCTGAGGAAGTCTGACGGAGGTCAGACGAAAGCGCTTAACCTGTCGATTTATGAATCATATTTCACAGATTCTGTTGGTTCATTATATACATATCCATTTTTTGGTTCTTTGAACCTTTTCCTGTTGTGACTTTTTGTGAATAAAAGGAGGTTCTATTACTCTACAGTCGTTGTCCGAGCCTTGGATTTTGTTCGTGGGCACCGTTTCTGGATAGTTGGATTTTGTTGTTTCAGCTTGTTTGGTTCTGCAGTTGTTCGTTTCAGATGACGAAAAAGGAGATGTCAGAGTCTTCCTCATCTGTCCATCCCCCTAATAAAGATTCTAGGACGATGGATAGGTACGGGAAGCGCATTTTTAGTTCAGCGGCTTTTTCCATGCGATCCCTGAACTATTTGACCCATTTTACACATCTACAGAGGGATCTAGTCAAAGAGTTGGGAGATACCCTCCAGGGTACTACAGATGCGGCTGTCTCAGAGAAAGTGACAGCGCAACTTAATACCCTTACATCCATTGTGAACTCGTCCATGAGGCTGATTTCCTCGCAGCGAAGGTTCGAGTAGGGCAGCAGCTTCAGCGATTGCTCTTCGCAGACAATCCTGGATGCGCTTATGTTCCTTTGGAAGCCTTCAAGTCTTCCTTTACTAACGCCCCATTTGACGGTGCCACTCTTTGGCCCCAAAGTAAAGGAGACCCTTACCCGGTGTGAACAGGAGGGAAAGACTCTGTCTGCTGTCGGAGTCCGTTTTCCACCCCAACCAGACTGTACCCCAAAGGGCAACGTGGTGGAAAATGTGGTTTCAAAAACCCCAAGGATCTTTCCCAGGCACACAGGGAGATGCCCCCTCTAGAGGCAGAGGAGGGGGCAGAGGTGGAAGACGCCGCCCAGGCGGCAGAGGGGGTCCGCAACATCAAGGTGACAGGGATACACTCCCTGGTAAACCTTTCCAGCACTCCTGAGAGGAGGCCCGACTGTCCTGCTCTGGAGGCAGTCGGGGGTCGCTTAGCTTTATACCCTCAGGCCTGGCAAAATATAACTACAGACAAGTGGGTAAAAAGCGTGGTTACCAGAGGTTACAACATACCCTTTCTATCCTATCCCATTCCAAAGAAAAGACTCCCAGATGTACCGCCCCATCTGCGAGAGCCAGCAGCTATAGAAATTTCAAAGCTGCTAGAAAAGAGTCATCCAACCAGTCCCAGCGGACCAGCAAGGATTCGGGACTTACTCAAGGTTCTTTTTAGTTCCAAAGAAAACAGGGGACTGGAGGCCCATCCTGGACCTAAGCTACCTCAATACCTTCGTCAGGAAAGAAAAGTTCCGAATGGTCACGCTTCAATCGATCCTTCCATTCTTACAGAAGGACGACTGGATGTGCTCAATAGATCTAGAAGATGCATACTACCACATCAAAATGGCCAGGGCATCCAGAGATCATTTGCGCTTCCGGCTGGGGGCCAGTCACTTTCAATTTCGAGCCCTGCCCTTTGGTCTGACCTCAGCCCCCAGGGTCTTCACCAAATGCATGGCAGTGGTAGCGTCTCACTTGAGACGCCAAGGATTCCAGGTGTTTCCGTATCTGGACGACTGGCTCCTTTCTGCCACCACCCAGCGTCAACTATTACAGGCCAGGGACTTTACCCTTCAACTGTGTGTTCACCTAGGGATTTCCGTGAACTTCGGAAAATCCTTGCTTCAGCCATCACAAAATATCTTGTTCATAGGAGCAGAATTAAACACAAGTCAGTTAATTCTAAGACTTCCCCCAGAAAGGATATTATCACTTCAGACTCACATACGTCTTCTACTTTCATCAAGGAAATCTCCAGCAAAACTGGTACTGAAGGTTTTGGGACTCATGTCAGCCTCCCTTATTGCAATACCCTTGGGAAGGCTGCACATGAGAGTCCTACAATGGCTGCTGTTTGCACAATGGTCGTTTCAACAACTACCTCTAACACACGAGATTCTTATAACGAAAACATGCAAGACACATCTAAACTGGTGGCTTCAAACGTGCAACCTTTCCAAGGGGAGACCATTTGTGCTACCCCTACAGTTACGGTGACCACGGACGCTTCCCTGATAGGGTGGGGGGGCATCTTTCAGGGACAGACAGTCCAAGGCGAATGGACCAATTTGGAGTACAATCTGCACATCAATGTTCTAGAGTTGAGGGCAGTGTTTCTAGCATTGCAACACTTTGCTCCCCTTCTTCCTCTAGGAACTATTGCAGTTCAGACGGACAACATGTCGGTAGTCTGGTACATAAACAAGCAAGGGGGAACCAAGTCCTATCAGCTATGCAGAGAGGCCATGAGAATCTGGCAGTGGGCGGAGTCCACGGGTCGCTTTCTAATAGCAACGCACATCCCGGGTCATCCAACGTCATAGCCGACAGGCTGAGCAGAGCAATTCTGTTACCGCACGAGTGGTCCGTAAAACAGTCAGTGGCGAAAAGGATTTTTCGCGTGGGGCCAGCCTTCCTGCGATCTGTTTGCGTCTCCAATGAACGCCAAATGCAGGAGCTACTTTGCCCTATTACCCTCCAGGGAAGTCCCCAGGGACGCACTGATTCACGATTGGCCCCGGGACTCCTGTACGCATTTCCTCCATTTCCCCTGATATCAAAGTTTCTCCAGAAAGCCAGAAACCTTCACAGGACAATAATCCTCATTGCCCCATTCTGGCCTCGTCAAATTTGGTTTCCCTTCCTAAAGACACACTGCATTCGGGGACCCTGGATTCTGGACCCAGAGCCAGATCTATTGACTCACTCGTCAGGGGCTCCCCATCCCGCGCTCCGGTCCCTCCATCTAGCAGCTTGGTTGCTCCAATTCCCAATTTAGCCAGGTCTGATCTCCTTTTGCCAGCAGTTCGGAATATATTGGTGGCTTCTCATAAAGCTTCCACTGCTAAAACATATTCTAGTAAATGGAAGCGATTTGTATTCTGGGCGAATACACAGCAAGTGGATCCTTTTATAGCTCCTTTGAATAAAATATTAGAGTTTTTAACGGACTTATTCCATCAGGGTGCTTCTCCTGCTACACTAAGAGTTCAACTGGCTGCCATTTCAAATTTCCATGTGGAAGAAAGTGGGGCTCCTGTTATGGCCCACAGACTTTGTAAAGCCTTTTTAAAAGGGGTTTTTCATATTAGACCACCAGTCAGATCTCCTACGTCACCTTGGAGTCTAAACTTGTTGTTATCTAAATTAATGTTGCCCCCCTTTGAACCTGCCTCTTCTTGCCCATTAAAATTTTTGTCCTGGAAGACTCTTTTTGGTAGCCATTACTTCCGCTAGGCGAGTATCTGAACTTCAGGCTCTCTCCATCAAGCACCCTTATTTGATCTTTCACTCTGACAGAGTTTCTCTTGAACTAATTCATCCTTCCTCCCTAAAGTGTGTTCTATTAACAATATTAATCAGTCCATTGAATTACCCACCTTCTTCAAAAATCACTCCAACAAAATGGAGTATATGTTGCACAAATTAGATGTTCACAGACAACTAAGATTTTACTTGGATAGAACAAAAGATCACAGAAAAACTGATCAACTTTTGTGGCCTTTGCTGATAGCAGGAAAGGACTAGCGGTTACCAAAAGAACTCTTTCTAAGTGGCTAACGGATTGTATAATCTATGTCTATGATTCCTCAAATCTAACTCTCTTACACAAACCCAAAGGACATTCCACAAGGTCAGTGTCTACATCTCTGGCTCATGCAGCCCGCCTACCACTAGATGCTATTTGTGCGGCTGCTACTTGGTCTAAGCCACATACATTCATTTCTCATTCTAAGGTAGACAAGGTTTCTAGGACAGAGCAACCTTTGGTTCCACTGTGCTCAAGAATGTCCTTCCGTGAGTTCCTCAGGAACAAGGAGCTAGGGACGCTACCCATGTGTAAGAACAAACGGCGAGATTGAACACTATCACATATAGAAGTTATGTCCTTACCATAACGTTCCATGTGGAGTGTTCATCTCGCCTTTGTTCTTACATTCCCACCCTCCCGCCCTTAAGAAGAACGTTCTTTTGATGCCTGGCCGGGAGCATTCTGCTACTGCTTTGCAGATGTTGTGTACATAGCTGGCATATATATATATTATATATATGTCTATTTATTCTTTTATATATATAGTTATGTATAGACTTTTGTTTCTGTGCATATGTGATGTAAGCATGAATGTGCTCTCTCTGGAGATTGGTTTGCTTGCAAACTAGATCTGAGGTAAAGGCAGAGGGGGATTGTGGGTATTAGATTGTCTCGAGCTTCTTCTCGATGCAGAGCTTGCAAGAGGCTGGCACGGAGCCGAGGATCGGCTCCGAACCCATGTGTAAGAACAAAGGCGAGATGAACACTCCACATGGAACGTTATGGTAAGGACATAACTTCTATTTACTACACACAACGGAATTTTAATTGGAATTCAAAGATGATTGTTTGTGGCTTTATGCCAATCGTGCCCTGCCTTCTACATAGGAAAGACCAACCAGTGGTTCAGGGAATGTGTGTACGAGCATATTTACTGCATCAGCAATAAAAAGATAGAAAATGCATTAGCTAGTCGCATTATGAACTTTCCTGTGCATCAGTTTAAATTCAGAGTTATAGACCAAGTGTCTTTGGACACTAGATGGGGGCCCAAGTTCAGTTCTTTTGGAGAAAGTAAAATTAATGTGGCAACTTTGAGTTAATGCCTGTCAACATCCAGGCTTAAATGAAACATGTTCAGTATTATGTTATTTGAAATTGAAAGGCCTTAATAAATAAGTAGAATGTAGAGGAATGTATGAGTTTATTGTTTAAAAACAAGATACAGCACATGCCTAATATTTGCGGTTTTATTTATTCTGTCAATTAATAGGTTTTATATTCAATTTTATAGTGACTGTTTTATTTGCGGTGGTGGTGCTGCAGTAGCATTGTCGCCTCACAGTTAGACGTTGTCCTGTTCGATTCTCAGCTAGAGTGTCTTCTGTGTGGAGACGTGCGTGAATGGGCGTACCTTCATTGAAGGTTGTCAGAGCTGGCAACTTGGCACGTAAAAATCTACTGCCAATCATTAGTGGACTGGAGTTCCGCTGTGGCGACCCCTAACCAGGAAAAGCTGAAAGACACAACAATTGAGTGTATTATTTTAAAGTCACTCAGTATGTGCTGTTAACACCACAAACTTGTTGGTGGAGTTAATGGAACTAATCCTGGAAAATAATTTCATTTGTTTCAACAGTCATTTCTACAGGCAAAAATCAGGTGTTGCAATGGGGCGGCCTGTGCCACAGTTTATGCAAACATAGTGTTGCATAAATGGGAAAAAACATACATTTTTGGCACAGAGTGGGCACAGTACATCAAGCATTATGTCAGATTTCTTGACGACATTTGTCTTGTATGGAGTGGTACTAGGGCAAATATGGAGGAATTTATTCATTACATCAACAGCACTACTTCTTTTCTAACCTTTACACACTCATTGAGTTTTGACAGCTTGAATTATTTGGATGTGCACTTGGTTAAACATAAAGTTAACAATAGGTTCATATCAAGTGTGTTTAGGAAGCCCACCTATTCAAAAGCTTTTTTGCATTTTAAAAGTAACCACCCTGAATATCAAAAAAGAGGCATAGTCAAGGGGCAATTTATCCATGCCTCCAGAATGTGCAACACAAAGCAGGTGTTTATGGAGGAAATTAGGTTCCTAAATGAAAGATTCTTGGAAAGAGGGTATCCTAGCCTTCTTGTTGAAGAGCTAGTGACAGAGATTATTAGGTGCAGGGAAACAAAATATCCACCTCTCCTAGAGACTACGGGCACATCAATATGCCAAGTGGGCAGTAGCCTGCAGAATAAGGAACAAAAAGGATACATCCATACTTTTAGTATTGATTATGAGGTTGTGGAAAACAGTGTAAAGAGATACTGGCCGATCCTAAGACTGGACGATAGGTTGGGTAATATGATTCTAGAGTTTCCTAGATTCATTAGACGTAGGGGTACCAATTTAAAAGAAATGCTAGAGATGAATCAGAACAAACCAATGGCAAGTAGTGATAATAAAAAGGAAGGCACATACAAATGTGGACTGTGCAAGCAATGCCCGGCTATATTCAATGGACATAGGTTATATTTACCATCAAGAAAATTCTTATATCAACCAAGGGGCCATTATAATTGCAATGCTAAATTTATTGTTTATTTAGGTTTATGTACTAGATGTAAAAGTTTCTACATAGGAAAGACTGAAAGAACCCTCAGAAGACGTATTTATGAGCATCAGTATGATATAATTAAGAAAAAGGAAACTAATGCTTTTTATAGACATTCCCTTTTTTGTCCCAACATGAAAATAAAATTAATTATTTTAGAACAGCTAAGGTTGGATGAAAGGGGGGGGGGACTGGGGGTCTCTTTTAGAATACAAAGAGTTACTATGGCAGCTAAGACTAGATGCAGGAAGGCGACCAGGGCTCAATGACACTTGCAGCATCAGCAGCGTCCTGAGGTTAAGGAAGGCTAAATTATGAATTTTCGGTTTACCAGTGTCTTCAGGGTTTACATACAGAAATAAAAATTTTGCTGAATAAACAGCACATTCAAACATTTTTAACATACTAGTATGTGTATAGTATTGGCTTTTGAATATTGTTTTAACATTGCATAGTTTTAATATTGCATATTTTTAACACTGTATATTTTTATGGCAATCTGTGTGTACACCAACAATTGATTATTAAGTTTATGCATATACTTTGTTGAACATTGCAGTGAGTTGTGCTTAGTAATGGTTTGCCTGCAAGCAGGTTTTGTACCAGCAAGTAATTTGAAGGGTTAATTAGACCTTCTCTTTTACTAATTGAATTATTGGTCAAGTTTTGACTATGTATATAAAGAACAACCAGCTTGATTTTATTGTATCTTGAAAAAGCTCAGCACCAGGCTGAGCGAAAGCGCTTGAGGAGATTTTTGTTTGTTATTAAAGCAAGAAAGTTTTATGTAAGTTGCAGCCTTTCATTTTCTGCCTTGCGGAAGAAGGAATATCAGCATTTCATCAACTTTTCATTTTGGGCTTCCAGAGCCAGCTTCCAGGTTGTGGATCTGCTTTGCTTTATTGGTGCTTTTCACTTGTTCTTGATGTTCAGTATTATGCTATTTGAAATTGAAAAGCCTTAATAGATAAGTAGAATGTAGAGGAATGTACGAGTTTATTGTTTAAAAACAAGATACAGCACATGCCTAATATTTGCAGTTTTATTTATTCTGTCAATTAATAGGTTTTATATTCAATTTTATAGTGACTGTTTTATTTGCGGTGGTGGTGCTGCAGTAGCATTGTCGCCTCACAGTTAGACGTTGTCCTGTTCGATTCACAGCTAGAGTGTCTTCTGTGTGGAGACGTGCGTGAATGGGCGTACCTTCATTGAAGGTTGTGCGTCAGAGCTGGCAACTCGGCACGTAAAAATCTACTGCCAATCATTAGTGGACCGGAGTTCCGCTGTGGCGACCCCTAACCGGGAAAAGCTGAAAGACACAACAATTGACTGTATTATTTTAAAGTCAGTCAGTATGTGCTGTTAAGTGTTTAAGAGTAAAGACTTGTACTGCCAAACAATAGTAATTCTAAAGTCTTTCATGGTTTTACTATTTTAAAAGTTACAAAAGGTAAGATACCGTTAATAGTTTTAATTAAGTATGGTAATCTTTTTGGAACACATGACCTAGTTGTATTGTAGTGGTCAAAGTTTTTTATCTGAAGAAGTTTGAATTACTATACCAAACGAAAAGCACTTCATGTTTATTGCTTTTTAACAAAGGAATTTGTGGACCGAGAAGTGAGGACTGTTTCTTCAGTTGCTGCTGCTGTTCTTTGGATTTACTTAATTTTATTACTCCCACTGCAACAAAACAATTCCAGGTAAGGTTAAACCATAATGTTAGTTGTCTATCTCGACTTCATTCTTGCTGGATGGGTAAAAGTATGCACAGAGGACCAAGTTGCTGCTTCTGGAATACTGCTAGAATTCAACCCCTTTCAAAAAGCTCTAGATGAAGCCAAGGCTGTGGTAGAATAAGAAGCTATGTACCTACCATAACGTTCCATGTTAGTTGTCTTCTCGCCTTCTTTCTTGTTGGATGGGTTCGGAGCTGATCCTCGGCTCCGACTCAGCAATCTACTAAAGCTCGAGAGCTATTTACTGGCTCAAGGCCCTCCCTATATCCCACAATGCTAGGTGTCAGATCCCCAGATCTCATTTGCCGCTTCAGCTACGAGGTTACGATTTACTTGGCTCCAGGTCGCATTAATCTTTTTTCATATATATATATATATATATATATATATATATATATATATATATATATATTAAAAGTTAACTTTAGTTTTTTCTTGATAACCTTTTCTTATATTTATAACTTCCCGGTTAGTTTACTCTCTGTTTACTCCCTAACATTCCCTCTTAGAAACTCGTTTTAGTTAGAGAGTTTCTTCCCCCCCCCCTTTTTTTCTCAGTGGCTAATCTCCCCTCCCTTTCCTTGTGTTATAGGGTAGTGTTAGCTCTTTTACTTTATTACAGTTGTAGACTTGTATATATATATATATATATATATATATATACTGTGTAATTGTTTAATTTTGTTAGCTTAACTAGTGCGTGTGTGTGTGTGTGTTGTTCTGTGTGTTTAAGCACTAGTGACTTTTTTCTTTGGTATCCATCATGTCTAAGGATACCAAAGTCTCAGGTTTTAAGAAGTGTGACTCGTGCTGTCAGAAGATGTCTCTGACAGACGGTCACACTTCTTGCATTTATTGCTTGGGCCCCCTACACCTGCAGGACTCCTGCTCGGTCTGTCATGCCTTCAGCCCGAGATTCCTGTAGGAGCGTAGGAACAAGCTCATCCTGAGAGGCTTACTTAAGCCAGAAGGATCCCTGATCAAGCCTTCATTGGGTAAATCCTCTAAGCTCGCCAAGCCGTCGGCTCCCAGTTCGGAGCCATCGCCTGGAGGAGCACCTGCCTCCTTGTTGGTTCCGGCTGGAGCCGACAGCTCTAGACCTCAGTCAGCTCCGACTTTACTGTCAGAACCGTCTTCGAGCCGAAAACATTCTAGGTCCCCTTACCTAGAATCGGTTCGCTTGGCTCCAAGGTCACCATTACTCCAATCTGAGACTCATCTCGGTCTTCCAGGCTATCTGATCATGACCTAGAGAGGGTGGTCAGCAGACTCCTTAAGTCACAGGCCCTGGCCAAAATTTTAACCAGCCCATCTCAACAGATTGTGGCTGTCCCGGTATCTACAGCAGTTCCTCCTCCAACTCCCTCCTTGTGTTCGGAGCCAGAGCCGGTTGGGGCTCGAATCTTGGTGACGTTGGAACCGATACCACACCTTTTGGCTCCTTCATCGGCTCCGATCTCTTCCTTGGTTCCGTCCTTGGAGGGATCTCGGTGCCAAGACTCCCTCGTTGGCTCTGAGGGGACGAGTGGCATCAGACCCTTGTCTGACCCTGTTCTCCCTCTCGGAGCATCGGCACAGGTGAGCTTGGCCCCGACATTGGCCTCGGCGCCGTCCCTCTCGGTGCCGACAGGGGTTCTCGTCTCCTTGGAGCAGGGACCTTCTGATGTGCCTGACAGGGGTGCCTTCAAGGTCATGAGGAGTGTGCTGACTCCTGAGTCGGCCCCTCGATCAGCCCCTTTGGCTCCTCCCCCCATGGTGCCTGCATCGGTCTCTGTCCACCCTCCTTACCCCAAGCATGGAAAGCAAACGCTCCAGGTCACCCCATTGGGCGTATCTTCCTCTTCCAAGGCCTCTCCCGATCCTTCGGAGGAGCCCCCCGAAAGAGAAAATGTAAGAGGAAACATGTTGCCTCCCCCAAGTCAGTCACATCTAATACCGACTTGGAGGATTCGGAAGGGTCCCCAGGATCCCCCTCTGAGAATGTCTCCTTTTCAGACATCCTAGAAATCCATAAGCAGAGGGGGAACTGGACTGCCCTTAACCCTTCGGAGGACAAGTCGGTCTACCTGGGCACATTTGGTTCTCACCCTTTTACCTCCTGGGTGTCTCCACCTTTCGACCCACTAATGGAAGTGGTGGCTCGAAAGGCGTGGTCAGCCCTGGACACAGTGGAACCAACTCCCCGTAGGCCCACTAAATTTATTACAGCCCCACCCAACAAGCAATTTTTGACAAAAGGTGTCTTTGTTGATCCCATGGTGGTTGCAGCAGCCACAAAGAAGGAGTTGGCTGACCCTTCGGTGTCTGTCCATCCACCTAATAAAGAATCTAGGACAATGGACAGGTATGGGAAGCGGGTATTTTCCTCAATGACCTTCTCTATGCGGTTGATGAATTATCTGTGCCATTTCACCCATCTCCAAAGGGATCTTCTTAAGGAACTGGGTGATACCCTTCAGGATCCATCAGCTGCGGGGGCTCAAGACAAGATAAACTCCCAGCTGGCGACCCTTAATTCTATCATCAACTCCTCCATGTGGCTCATTTCTTATGCAGCCAATGGGGTGAGTAGTGCTGCAGGTACAGGCGTGGCTTTGAGAAGACATGCCTGGATGCAGTTATGCAACTTTGCTGACCCCTTTAAGGTGTCCTTCACCAATACCCCCTTTGATGGTTCGGCTCTGTTTGGACCACAAGTGAAAGATACCTTTACCAGGTGTGAGCAGGAAGGCAAGACTCTCTCTGCCGTGGGAGTTCATTTTTCCACTCCCTCTAGACCATACCCCAAGGGTCAGAAGAGTGGAAAAATGTGGTTTCAGAAACCCCAGGGAGTCGTGCCTGACACATGTGGTGAGTTTCCCTCCAGGGCCAGGGGAGGGAACAATAATAGATGCTGCCCGAGGGGCAGAGGGGGCCCGCAGAATCAGGGTAGCAGAGAATCGTTCTCTGACAAACCCTTTCAGCACCCCAGAGGGGCTGCCCGACTGTCCGCCTTCAGAGGCAGTCGGGGAAAGATTGTCACTGTACCCAGAAGCCTGGCACCTCCTCACACAAGACAAATGGGTACGGTCTATCATATCCGAGGGTTACAAGATTCCCTTTGTCCACACCCCGGTACAAACAACCAAGTCCCTTCCAGATGTTCCACCCGGTCTAAGGGAACAGGCAGTACTAGAAATTTCAAAACTGCTAGACAAAGGGGCCATCCAGCCAGTCCCAGCAGACCAGCAAGGATTTGGAATCTACTCCAAGTTCTTTTTGGTGCCAAAAAAGACAGGGGACTGGAGACCCATTTTGGATCTCAGCAGGCTAAACAAGTCTGTTCAAAGAACAAAGTTCTGGATGGTCACGCTCCAGTCCATTCTACCCTTTTTGGGACAGGACAATTGGATGTGCTCCATAGATCTTCAGGATGCGTACTACCATATCAAAATGAACAGGCACTCCAGAAGGTTTCTCCGCTTCCGGCTAGGAGCCAGTCACTATCAATTCAGGGCCCTGCCCTTTGGTCTCACCACAGCCCCCAGGGTGTTCACCAAATGCATGGCAGTGGTTACAGCTCACCTGAGATGGTGAGGATTCCAGGTGTTTCCATATCTCAACTACTAGCTCCTCACGGCTCCCACCAGGCATCAACTACTGCGAGCCAGAGATTATACCATCCAAACTTGCACCGAGCTATGTATATCAATTAATTTTGAAAAGTCTGCATTGTCGCTTTCTCAGTCTGTTATCTTTATAGGCGCAATCTTAAATTCAAAAGATCTGTCTGCAAGGCTTCCTCTCGACAGAGTTTCAGAAATCCGCCAACATGTGCAAGTCTTACTACAGTGCAACAGGATTCAAGCCAGTTGTACTACAGACCTTGGGCCTCATGGCAGCAACAATCATACTAGTTCCCTTGGCTCGCTTTCACATGCAGCTTCTTCAGTGGATGCCTTTTACTCAATGGTCCTTTCAACAGCTTCCAATGTCTCACAAGATAATAATCACTCAATCATGCAAAGACCATCTAGCTTGGTGGATGGTCTCCCCTCTGATACTCCAGGGCAGACCGTGTGTTCTTCCTCCTCCTGTTGCCACAGTGACCATGGATGCCTCCCTGATCAGATGGGGGAGGCATTTTCAGGGCAGGACTGCCCAAGGCACCTGGCAACCTCTAGAGTACCATCTGCACATAAATGTCTTGGAGATGAGAGCGGTGCTTTTGGCGTTGCAAGCTCTTCAGGACTCTCTACCCACCGGGACTATTGCAATTCAGACAGACAATATGTCTGTAGTGTGGTACATCAACAAGCAAGGTGGAACCAAGTCCTATTCCTTATGTCAAGAAGCACTCAGACTCTGGTAGTGGGTGATCTCCTCTCAACGGTTTCTGATAGCAACGCACATCCCTGGGAGGTCCAACATCATAGCGGACAGGCTAAGCAGAGCTATTCTTATGCCTCATGAGTGGTCTCTCAATCAGTCAGTAGCGGACAAAATCTTCCGCAGATGGGGTCAACCTTGCTGCGACCTTTTTGTAACCCCTCTCAACAGCAAGTGCGATGACTTCTTCACTCTCTTCCCCCTTCCCGGCCACTCCCCAGAGACGCTCTAGTCCACGATTGGCCCCGGGATCTTCTGTACGCATTTCCACCTTTTCCCCTAATTCCCAAGCTAATTCAGAAGGCAACCGCTTTGGGATCCAGGATGATCCTCAGTGCCCCTTACTGGCCTCAACAAATTTGGTTCCCGTTCCTGCATCGCCACCTGCTGGAGCAGCCGTGGAATCTGAACCCAGTGCCAGACCTCTTGGTCCATCAGTCAGGCAGGCTGCACCAGTCCCTTCAGTCTCTCAACCTTACAGCTTGGTTGCTCCACTTCCAACTTTAGCCAGGCTTACGCTAATTTCTCAGCCGGTGCATGAAATCATCCTTTCTTCACACAAATCTGCCACCAGGAAGACTTATGCTAGTAAATGGAAACGTTTCTCCTTCTGGGCAGAGGTTAGGAATATTGACCCTTTTACAGCCCCTGTCCATCATGTTTAAGATTTTTTAGCAGAGCTCTTTCAACCTGGTTCCTCCTCTGCCACCATTAGGGTCCAATTAGCTGCTATTGCAAATTTCCATGCTAGCCTGTCAGAAACCAGCATCATGTCCCACAAACTTTGCAAGGCCTTTCTCAAAGGAACTTTGTTACTTAGGCCCCCGGTCAGGGATCCCCCGCCTCCGTGGGACTTGAACTTGATATTGGCTTCCTTGATTCTCCCCCCCTTTGAACCAGCAGCTTCCTGTTCTTAAAATTGCTCTCCTGGAAGACTCTCTTTTTAGTAGCCATCACATCAGCTAGGAGAGTTTCGGAAATTCAAGCCCTCTGTATTCGTCCTCCTTATCTTGTGTTTCATAAGGACAGAGTTTCACTTAGGCCTTATCCTTCATTTTTACCCAAGATACTCTCTGAAACAAATCTGAATCAGTCTATTGATTTGCCCGTATTTTTTCCTAACTATTCGAACAAAGCTGAACAAAATTTGCACCGTTTGGATGTTCACAGGCAATTACGTTTCTACTTGGACAGGACAAAGCAAATAAGAAAATCAGACCAACTTTTCCTATCCTATACTGAGGGCAAACAAGGAGGCCAGTTTCCAAGGTAACCTTATCCAGGTGGTTGTCCTCTATTATTACCTTGATTTATCAACTCAGACATAAACAACTCCCTGCTAAACCTAAAGGTCATTCCACCAGAGCATTGGCTACGTTGGTAGCCTTTCAAGCAAGACTACCAATGGAATCTATTTGCGCCGCAGCCACTTGGGCCACTCCTCATACATTCATTTCACATTGTAAGTTGGATGTGGCCTCTAGGAACAGAGCTGAGTTTGGTTCCACTGTGCTCAAGAGTCTGTTCCGATGAGCCACCCAGGACTAAGGTGCTAGGGACGCTGTCCCATCCAGCAAGAATGAAGGTGAAATAGACAACTTAACATTAAGAAGTTATGTACCTACCATAACATTCCATGTTAGTTGTCTTCTTCCCTCCTTCTTTCTTGCGTCCCACCCTCCATCCCCCTAGCCTGGACAGACTGAGAAGAGTCCCCTTTTGGGGCCCTCTTTCTCTGGACAACTCTGATGTACATTGTGTCCTCCTCTGTCTTTGTACTATAGTTTTCCTTGTGGTTGGACAGGTGTCCTTGAATCTTTCCTTGGTGGTATCTCTGCCAAATCAGATCTGGGGATCTTACGCCTAGCATTGTGGGATATAAGGAGGGCCTTGAGCCAGTAAATAGCTCTCGAGCTTTAGTAGATTGCCGAGTCGGAGCCGAGGATCGGCTCCGAACCCATCCAGCAAGAAAGAAGACAACTAACATGGAACGTTATGGTAGGTACATAGCTTCTTATTCTACCACAGCCTTGGCTTCATCTAGGGATTTTTGAAAGGGGTTGAATTCTAACAGTATTCCAGAAGCAGCAACTTGGTCCTCTGTGCATACTTTTACAAAGCACTACAAGCCAAATTCCTTCTCCAGGTCTAAGTTAAGTTTTGCTAAGACCATTCTCCAGGGCTTCCCAGACCCTTCTTCCACCACCTAGTTGTTCTAAGCTATGGTAATCCACCCATACAGCTTAGGCTACTGCAGCAATGATCAATATGAAGAACATAGTACAGTTGTGTAAATAAATTTACCATAGGAGTAGAAATTAGAATTATCATGTTGCAGTAGCTGGTTCCTCTGTCCATCCCACCCCCATTGTTTTTTATGCCAGTGTGTGGGCCTTTGTTTTTGTTTTTTTTTTGTTTAAGTGGGCGGCACAGTGGTGCAGCGGTTAATGCTGTCGCCTCACAGCAAGAGGTTCTCCGGTTCGATTCTCGGCTGAGGTGCCATCTGTGTGGAGTTTGCATGTTCTCCCTGTGTTCGCGTGGGTTTCCTCCAGGTACTCCGGTTTCCTCCCACATTCTAAAGACATGCTTCTGGAGCATTTCTCCCTGGGCCTCCGCTGAATACAGGATCTGTGGAACCTAGTCAGACTTTCCCGGTCAACAAATGTTAAATAAAATAAAAATAAATTCCTCACGATGTCTACTCAGGGCTCAGCCTCATACTTCTCAACTGTAGAGATTTTCATATATTGCTCAGATTTATTTCCCCTATATTTTTGGTCCATTTTTCATAAAATTTTAGTTTCTGACAAATTAGTGCAAATTATTAAAGACTGACATTAGAAAATGATGACAGACATTTGAGTTTCAGACTTCATACCACCCAGAAAATCCATGCTAATGAAAAAACTGTTATTCAATCAACTTTCTAAGTTTGTAAGAGCAATATTTACAAATTGCAAAAACCACCAAAGAAAGTTCAAAAACTCTTGATATAATAATACCACAGAAGAAGGATTCCAATGCACGTCTGGATAAATATTTAATCCACCTCAGAAGTAAAACGAAACACAGGTAATGGAGTCCTTCTTCTGTGGTATTATAATATTTACAAATTGTCCCTATTTTTGGACCTTTATCCCACTTTTATTTATGGCTTTGTCTAGATTTCTTTATTTAAGAAGTTGAGTGATATGCTTGGCCTCCATCTCTCATTTGGCATGATAGCTCTGAAATCTTGGCTCCCAAACCTGCCTTTTTAGTTAGTTGAGCTCAAGCTAATGCTTTGGGTGCATGGAAGGTGCCCTGAAGCTTTCCAGGATATATAAGTTAGGCTACTGCAGCAGGGATCATTTGAACATCTACTGTTCTAGTAAGTTTACCTATACATCTGTACTTTTCTGCAACCCAAAGTGCTTACATGTAAATTCATATTTTATTTCAGTATTATTTTCAAGAGTTGAAATAATAGTTGGACTGAAAACTCATAATGCAGATTTAAGTAGCAAAGTGTGGCTGGGCGTATATGTGTGTTTGTGCTTTTTTAATTAAACTCCGAAGCCAGCATGCATTGTCTCCAACATGCTAGGACATAGAGGAAGCAGAAGCATCAACTTTGGTTATAGTGCTGACAGCTCACTGTGTACATTGTATTCTGAATTTGGAAATGGCCAGCTTATGTTCACTATATCCACTTTCACAATATAAAGTGTACACTAGGCTGTCTGGACTAGGGCCAGAGACAGACTGAAACCATACAGTGCATGCCATATATTAATTAGTTGTTCTGTTCACCAGTATGTAGTTTGTGTTGGAATGTTCAAATATGATACAGAAGCCAGAGTTTAACATTGCCTAGTAAAACTTCTGTCCTCTTTATTTACTCAGTGTTTTAGCACACAGGCCATATTTGTGAATGGTATATTCAGTCCATGCATTTAGGTGAAAGTATACATCCCATTCAGACTTAGAATGGGATGATGAAAGACAGTAGTTTCATTTATTATTTTAATATCAGAATTACATGGAATTATTCTTAATGCAGCTACAGTTGGCCATATATGCAGCTATAAAACATGTGTTTTATATATATATATATATATATATATATATATATATATATATATATATATATATATATATATATACATCTTTTATTATAGTTAACAGTAGAAGAAAAAGGTAAAAATGCCAGTTTCAGGTGACATGTCTCTCTAGATCTCCACCCCCCTCCCCAGCCTTTACCATCTTCTGGCACCTCTGCCAATACCTTAAATCTCCACAGACAACTGTGGTACTATATTGACGGAACTAAATCTTTCAGATCTTCAGACCAATTATTCATATCTTGTGAAGGTAAAAAAGAAGCATTCTATGTCAACACTGACTAATTCCAAATGGTTACCTAGGGCTTTGATGAAAAATCTATTCCAGGCAGAGTAAAAGCCCACTTTAGCAGGGCCTTTGTTTCATCTATAGCATTTTAGAAAGGGTTGTATTGTAGACGCAGTCTAGAAGCTGCCAGTTGGTCCTCTGTATATACTTCTACAAAGCACTATAAGCTTCATTCCTTCTCTAAGCCTAGATTACGTTTTTCTAGGACCAGTCTTCAGTGGTTTCTGGTCCCTTCTCCTTCCTCCTCCCAAGCAAAGTTGGCTAGGGGCATTAAATACTTTAACAAACATTTCTAAATAACATGAATGATAAAAATGCTACTATGTCAGCTGGCTACATGCCAGCCATCTTTTAGTATTTTTATTGTTCACATTATTTAGCAATGGTTGCTTAAAGTATTTACTTTTATAATGTTATATAGAAATGTTTGTTTAAAGCTTTTACTTTTATAGGACCTTAATGCTTTTTGCACATTATTTCTTTTCACCACAATGTCCTAACAGGAGTAACCAACACAGTCCAGAGCCTTATATTCCTGCTTGTAAAAAATGAAGGCATATTAATAAGCTATGGTTTAATCCTGATCCTAATGCAACTAAACATTTATTGCGTTATTATAGATAAATATTCATCTTTCACACAGAACCATGATGACTAGAATGGCACCCTCAGGTTTACCCTGGGACTAACTGGCCTAGCCGTACTGGAGTAAAAGGGTACAATCTGAGGGTATGCACAGGCAAGGCATTGATAATCTTGAGACTAAACTGCCTTGAACCTCCTATGAATATTGGCAAGAAATTATATCTGAATCCCCTGTCATATATCACTCTGTATCTAATAAAGTAGTATGCTGATACTCTACTACAGGACTTTGTCATTTTAGTGTTATTTAGCAGTGTGAAGTGCAAAAAGCTTGCAACAAGTATTGCAGTCTTGCTTTTGAGATACACACACACACACACACACACACACACACACACACACACACACACACACACACACGTAGCTGGCTCAAAGCAGAGATGCTGTTTTTTCTTCAAGGCAGGTTATTGTGATGTTTGATGGCAGGTTTGAGTCTCACAAGGGATAACTGGCTAGGCCTAAAATGGCTCGCAAGGGCAGTTAGCTTAGTACTAATCTATGAACCTATGAACCTAGGTACATCATAATTAAATGCATCATTTTACTTGTAAGGCTGTATGTATGACATGTATGTCAGTGTCAGTGTTGCAAGAGGTAGCACACACGCCTTTGGTGCAGAAGATTGTAGGTTCGGTTCTTACACCAGGTTGATGGATTTCTGACACTAAGTGTAGCTGAATTAATTTTCCAATACTAACACTAGAGTGTAGTATTAGAGGAATGCTGCACTCCTGAGTTATCCTTCTGATTAGAGCTTGTTTCAGCTACATATTGTACTTATTTTACTGCCTGCTCTTTAACAGTCATTTTTGTCTTTAAATTACCTGTTTAACTATTGTAGGCTACACACTCAAATGTGATAGCCATTTCTGTGCATTTAAATTTTTTTTATTGTATCTGCTTTATTTTCTGAAAAAAACAACAAAAACAATATTTTATATATATATATATATATATATTATATATATATATATATATATATAATATATATATATGAGGTGGTGGTGCTGCGGTAGCGTTGTCGCCTCACAGTAAGACGTTGTCCTGTTCAATTCTCAGCTAAAGCGTCTTCTGTCCGGAGACATGCATGAATGGGCGTACCTTCGTTGAAGGTTGTGCGTCAGGCCTGGCAAGTCGGTACGTAAAAATCTACTGCCAATCATTAGCGGACCGGAGTTCCGCTGTGGCGACCCATAACTGGGGAAAAGCCGAAAGCTACAACAATATATATATATATATATATATATATATATATATATACTTGTTTTCCCAGCTTTCTAAGCTAGTATAGTCCAGTTTTCAGGTTAGTGCTGAATTCAAGGCTGTTACAAGTTTCTATGTTTGCCCATACCTTACTTGGATAGTAGGATGTTTCTCTGTTCACCTGTGAGAGAGGGGAGCTTTGAGTAGCCTGTTGCTGGAGGAATGGTTTCTGCCCAGAAATTAGTAGTTTATTGGCCATTTTGGCTAATTTCTCTCTCTTTCATTTCCCTGCTATAAAACCCACATTTCCGAGGTTTTTGCACTTGTATACAGCTCAGCAAGCTCCTGCCTAGTGCACTGCAGAGTTCTACAGCAGCAGAGGCACAAAAGAGAGACTTTGGAGTGATTAAGTATAATTTTTCTGCATTTTCTTGTTGACTTTAGCTAATTCCGCCTAAAACGCCGGGGTGTTTTTTTTTTTTTTTTTTTTTTTTTTTAGAGTTTCTGAAATTTAAAAAGCTTGATTCAGCTACATATTGTACTTATTTTACTGCCTGCAATTTAACAAAGTCGTTTTTTGTGTTTAAATTACCTGTTATAGGCTACACACTCGTGTGATAGCTATTTCTGTGCATTTAAAGTGTTTTTTTGATTGTATCTGCTTTATTTTCTGAAAAAAAAACAAAAAAAAAGACTTGTTTTCCTGCCTTTCTAATCTAGTATAGTCCAATTTTCAGGTCAGTGCTGAATTCAGGGCTGTGTTACAAGTTTCTGTGTTTTCCCAAACCTTACTTGGATAAAAGGAAGTTTCTCTGTATACCTGTGAGAGAAGGGAGCTTTGAGCAGCCTGCCTGTCCCTGGAGGAGTGGTTTCTGCCCAGAAATTAGTAGTTTATTGGCCATTTTGGGTTCATTTTTATCTCTTTCATTTCCCTGCTATAAAACCCGAATTAGCACGGTTTTATGAGCCCGGCAGTGCAGGTTAGCTAGGGTATAACTTTCCCGGCTCCACAAAGTCAACTCTTCAATTTTTCCCTTGGAACTAGACAAAATTTCAACTTAAGCACTCAAACCATTCACTTTTCAGCCCGGCACTTGCTCAAAAGTCATAGCAAGCACTAATAAACCTTAGCACTAGACCCCCCTATACTGTAGAGAAGGACAAGGCTCTCTAGTCAACCTTACCATACAATCAGGAAAACAGTTCACTGTACCTATCCAGGCATGTCCACAGGGCAGTTTCAGGTGTACTCGACAGTCCACCTGGTGAATCTGGGCATTTTGAGGCAATGTTACAACTGCCTCATGTACACAGACAACCCTCTCCTCCTACCACCAAACACTAATACATGCGAGAGATGCAATTATACAGCCAAACTGGAGGCTAAGCTCTCTCAACTCAAGACTGGACCAGACAGTCAAGAGGAGAAGGGAACTACTTGCATCACACCACTGGTCTCACATAGACCTATGAAACCAGCACCTGCAAAAATCACCACATAAATACATGAAAGCATACTCAGAGGCTCTAAATAAAAATCTGGAAAAGCAACAGAGACCTCCAAAGCAGACAACCAAGCAACTTCCACCCCCCCAACACACACCATTAAACACATACTTCACAAAACCAGTGTGCCACACAATCACAGCCCTTAAGGCAAAATAACATACCCAACAAACTAGTAATAGGTGACTGTATACTCAGGTACACCGGCGTCCTGCTCATTAGGCTGAACAAGGAGAAGGTTACTGTTAGCTGCCTGTCGGGTGCCAGGATCCACCACACAACACAAGCACTCAGGTCACTCCAGAGCAAGTAGAAATACTATGTCATTGTCCATGTTGATGTGAATGACCTGAGCAGTACCTCCCTGGACTACATGAAAAGAGACATGGAAGAGCTCTCTGATCACGTAGCTCAGGCTGGTATGATCCTGACCTTGAGTGGCATCCTGCCCTCACCAAGAATGATACCATGGTACAGAGAAAAAATTATCAATTTCAACAACTGGCTAAGCTTCTGGTGTCATTCAAAGGGGATCTAGTATCTGTCAGCCTGGGATGACATGCTCAATAAGCCACACCGCTTCGCTAGAGATGGCTTGCACCTGTCACCCTTAGGCTTTCAAATACTGGCCAAGGCTCTTGCCACCCCCATTATGCCTTTTTTAGGTAAGGCTCAAAAGACAAACCCACCACCATAAATAGCACAAGTAACAACAAAACTGAGGGTAATACTGCTCAATGCCAGAAGTCTAAACCTCAAAATGCATGCACTCGAGGCACTCCTCAGTATGGAGAAAATCGATATATGTGCAGTAACAAAATCTAGTTTAAGGCTCCAGAAAGCAACCCAGCACTACCATGCTACAACTCATACCATACATTTCGGCCACAAAACACGGACTGAAATACAAAAGGCGGGGGCGTATCCATATTCATCAAGGATACCCACACCTCCATGTTAGTGGCACAGCACGATGCTTCACAAATCATCCATGTGCAACTAACAATGGGCAAAACTGCAATTCAAATTATAGCTTGCTACAGATCACATACCATATCCCATGACCCTCATTCTGCATTTCTGGAAACACTGGAAAACAAGGGTCCTACCAAACACCCTGATATTGGGTGATTTCAATTACTCAAACATTAACTGGGAGAAATACTCAAGTACTAACTCCCTTTCCCAACACTTCCTAGAATTTATAAACACAAAACACCTTGGATAAACTGGTCAACACCCCCACCAGAGGTGACAACATACTGGATCTGGTCTTCACCAACATGGGCGACCAGTGCTCCACACCAGAGGTCAACCCCTCGCTGGTTAGATCTGACCATAAACTAATCACTCTGGATATCCACATTCCGCCCTAACCACTGGTCAAAGAAACCACCATGAAAAACTTTTCAAAAGCTAACTTCACGTTACTTAAGACCAAGGTGGAAAGTTTCAAAGCCCCCATTCTAAAAGGATAACGCTGTCCAAGATGCAAAATCCTTTACTAATGCACTCTATGGGCACCTACAAGAATGCATGGATCATGCTATCCCAAGCAAAACCAAGGCTCACTCCTCCAAGAAAAGGAAACCAGTCTGATGGACCCCTGCCATAAACAAGCTATACAACAGAAGGAGGAAACTAGTACAGAAAAGAGTAAATTCTCAAAGTAAGACATCCCTGATCAGTATCAGCAAGAAACTACGATCCTTCATAAAATCATGCAAGGCTAGCTTCGAAAGAAAAATTGCCAAGGACTCCATAGATAACCACAAGGCATTCTTTAGCTATGTCAAAAATCTAAGTGGCAATTCTCATATCTGCTCCGAGTTAATGCAGAATGGCACAAAACACACTGAACCTACCTATATCACCAATATCCTAGCAGACAGGTTCAGTGCAAACTTCAGCCCCCCTCACCCCCATAACCATACCAAAAGAATGTAGTGCCCCTGTAATCACAGACACTCAGGTTAAAACAGTCCTCTCCAAAGCCAAAAACACAGCATCAATGGGACCAGACGGTGTCCCAGGCTGCATCCTACATGAGCTCAAAGATGAACTAACCTCTCACCTAAACACACTGTTCAAACTCAGCCTCTCCACAGGCTATGTGCCCATAGAGTGGCGCACAGCAACGGTTATTCCGCTCCACATAGGTGGAGCCACAACAGACCCCAGGAACTATCATCCTATAAGCCTGACTAGCTTGGTCTGCAAGGCTATAGAGTGCATCATCATGGACCTCATTAACAAAGACATTGGGAACCTCCAAACACTGGACCCTACCCAATTCGGCTTTGTCAAGGGCAGATCATGCCTCCTAAACCTGGTGGACTTCTTTGAGACAGTTACCAAGGCTATAGATGAGGGAAAGGTGGTCCCCACAGCCTATCTAGACCTTGAAAAGGTCTTCAACACCATACCCCAATTCTGGTATTATAGACAAGCTCACCAGCCTGAACATAAACCCGTACATCATGAGATGGGTATCCAACTGGCTCATGGACAGAACCCACATGGTAAGAGTTGGAGGAGCTAGGTCTGACTCTAAACCAGTTACAAGTGTCGTTCCTCATGGCTCAGTCCCGAGACCCCTCCTGTTCAGCATATACTTCTCAGAAATGCAGGCAAGCACAGGAGATCTATGGCTGACCAGGTTTGCAGACGTCTGCAAACAAGGGGCTGTAATTGACTCTCTGGCTGACACAGACATCCTCCAAAAGGGTCTCACTGAGAAAGATACCTGGTGTCAAAACCATGGCCTCAAGCTAAATGCCAAAAAGTGCATAGTCATCACCTTTGGAAAAAACAAAGTACCCACAAACTACCACATAGGTGGTAGCCCCCTAAATATGGAAGATGTAATAAGGTATCTGGGGACCCAAGTAGATAGTAATCTCTCCTTTGATAATCACATCGCCAAAGTGATTAGAAAATCTTCTATGTGGCCCACCTAATCACAAAAGGGTTTGCATCCAGATCAAAAGAGGTCATTGTGCCCCTCTATGGATCACTCATCAGACCCATTATAGAGTACAACGCCCCATTTGGGATGTACCTTACAAAACACCTGCAACAGCTGGAAAAACCAGAGAAGTACCTCACCAAGAGGATCACTGGCCTCAAACAGATGCCCTATGCAGCTCGACTGAAGAAACCCCAACTGTACTCGGTTCCATACCACCTACTCAGAGGTGATTTATGCCTGACATACAAGGCCATGTCCAACCCAGAATTGATGGACATGCTCCACCTAAAGAAAACCTTATCCTATCTAGCCACACGGTCTAGGGATCTAAACCTCACCACAACAATAAATAAGATGGGCTGGAGGGATAGATTCCTGTCCCAGAGACTTTCCATGCTGTGGAACAAGATTTTAATCTACATTAGGCAGAACCCCTCTCTAACACTCTTCAAGAGAAATCTCGACGAGTGGATAGGAAATAGAAATTTTCCCCTGGGGATCACTTCGATAGCTCTGCTGGACAGAGGCACAGGGAAATAATCTAAGGGGGCGGCGAAAGCCAACACAATTCTGGCTAGGGTTATAAATGCCTTCAGGCAGATAGCCTAAGTACCTACCTATGAACACTTGAGTGGAAAAGCCTGCCATCTCTGGCCATTGCTAAATTTGGAAGAACCATGCAGTTAGTTTCCATGTCTCTGCATTCAGATTAAGTTGCTCATATGAGCGAGTCAGAAGATATGGAAGGTTTACCAGTGTCCAGGGAAGATGATGTAGATATGAGTAGGGGAACTACATTTGCAGAGGCCAGAAAGGGGTAATCAGGATTAACTTGAGCTTACACCATATTACTTTCAGAAAAAACTTTATCATCAGAGGAAAGAGAAGAAAGGCATATAGAAGACCTAGAAGCTGTGTTCTACAGCATTCCTTGGTGATTGTCCATGTAGAGGAATTAAGGTGGAGTAATTACTGCATCTGTAGTTTAGGTAAGAAATAAAAAAAAGATCACAGCATGGCTGTCCCCACTGGCTGAATATCTGACTGACTACTGATTGATTGAGTGACCCCTTGTGAGGCAGTAGGATGGATCTATTCAACTTGTCCACTAAATCACTGCAAAGTCCAGGGTATATGCACTGCTATTAGAAAGTAATGAGAAGACATCGCCCATTGTCACACAATCATGGCTTCTTGGCATATGGGATATGAACAGGTTCCACCCTGCTTGTTGATGTACCGGACTACTGATATGTTTGCATGTCTGGAAGGAGATCACATCCATGGGGAGAGATTTCTGGAAAGACTGCAATGCTAGTAGGACTGCCATCATCTTCAGGACACCAAAGTGTTGAGTGGCCCCTATGTTCAATCATGAACCCTGAACCCCCTTCCCTTTGAAATGCAGTTGTAATGGTCATGGTGAGATGTGGAGAAAAAGGCTAACTTTCTAGGAGAGCTGTGGAGGTCAATCACCATGTGATGTGAGACTTGCACACTGTTAAATGAATCCATGCCTGAAAAGGATAAAGGAACTGGGACCACTGTACTGAAAGTGTCCACTGAAGTATTCTTATTTGGTACCTGGTGGGGACTAGCATTATCATGGAAGCCATTAGTCCTAGCAATCGAAGGATGAGGCTTGCAGTTTGTGAGGGGTGCTGAAGAATTTGCAAGGCTGTCGGCCACACAGACTGTACAGGATTCTGGAAAAGTAGTTATCTAGGTGCTCGTTTTTAAGTTGAATCTCAAATCTCTATTTGTTGTGTAGGTATCAATTTGCTTTTACAGTGACTGACTGTAATCCCCAAATGGAGAAACTGGAGCAAGAAGTCTCTTTGCTGGAGTAGAAGATTCTTGGTGCAGTGAGGAGTCAATTGTCTAAGTATGGGAACACCCAGAAATGAAGTAGCCTAAGTTGAACTGTGACCACTGCCATGCACTTCCAAGCTCCACCCAGGGAGCTACAGTGAGACCAAAAAGCAGCTCCCTGCATTGGAAATGACTGGCTCCCACCAGGTGGATATAGCAAAATCTCCTTGGTCATCTTGAAATCTTGATATGGCAGTAGGCTTCCTGGAGATTTATCAAGCACATCCAATTGTTCTTCCTCAACAGAGGTTTAATGGATGGAACCATGATCATCTGGAACTTTGTTTTACAAACTGACTGAGATGACAGAGGTCCAGAATTGAAATTATGTTCCCTGTTTTTTGTCAGTAAAAAGAACCTGGAATAGACTCCAGATTCTAACCAGTCTGTGGGATCCTACTTGACTTTTTTTTTTGTTTGTTTTGTTTTTCTAACAGCTTTAAGATTTATACTACTCTGAATTCTATTTGATGAGGCAATACTGTGGGAATCCACTTTTTTTAAAGGAGGGTAAACAAAAGGTATTACACAGCCTCTGGTGATTACTCTTATCACCAAAGTGTCAGACATGGTCTGCTATGCTTGAGGAATAAGTACCCCGACTGCCTCCAGTGTGTGCAAGTCAGGCAACACTTCGAGAACACTGAAAGGATTTCTTGTGAAAAGAACCATGAAACCCTTGATTCTGCAGTTTGCCTCTGCCTCAGTAGCATCCTTTAAAATTATTACCCCAACCTCTACCTCATGAGTACCTGTCTGCAAAAGCATCCTGATTGAACCCTTGAGATTTTCTGAAGCACATTTGATTACCACCTCTTTGATTCCTGAAGATGATTTTCTGAGGGGTGGAGAACTGGATTCCAACAGCAGAAAGGGTCTTACCATCCTGGTCCCTCCTGATCTTGATCAATAGAATTTGGAGCCAAAGGATGCATTAAGGAAGAACTTATTGCAACCTCCTGCAAAGTCACATTATCGCATCCAAGCTTGCTGGAGGATGGCTATGCCAGTACATGATACTCTAGCTAAATCATCAGGTGCATTAAAAAGCAGATGCATAGATACATTAGAAATTGATTGTAAAGTAGCCAAATGAGACTTCACTGTCTTCTAAATGACAATGGTAGGATACCTGACTAGGACTTGGTGAGTTTCTTTGTCAGGTCCCTATGAAAATGTATCATGTGGGCCAGATATTCAATGCTCTAAGTGTGAAAGTCTCAGAAGCATATGCCCATTTCCCACTCCTTTGCAATGCTCTAGATTTCCTATTAGTTGGATGAACAAGTGAATTTTCCACAGACAGCTCTTTTTTAGTGGCTGCCACCACAAAAATGGCATCTACTAGGGGGACCCGTGCTCCAGTGTACTCCATTTTTAGGTTATGACCAAAATTCTGTCCAACCTTTTAGATATTGTAGTAAAACCACAAGCACAAACCAGTAATAAAAAGGAAAGGAAGAAGTCTTCAGAGTAGAGTGCCACAAAAAGGCTTTATTTACAATAACACACGTTGAGCACTTTCATCCACAGCTAATAGGACTTCTTTAGAACAACACCAATTGCAACAGACTGAATTTTTATACCTGTGGGTGGTAGCCTCAAATTAATGACATCATCACCTAATTAACTTTTTCAACCCCTCCCTATCACAAACAAGTATCAACTTTTAAAACCTTTTAAAACTAATCAAGACAACATAAACATTTTCATTTAAAATAATGTTGTAGCAGTTCATACTTAATAACATAATGTAGCTATAAAGCCTCTCTAAAGCAAAATACTTTGTCTTTCAATTGTTCAAGCATTGTGAACAGAAGAAATGTTTTCAGACCATTGGTAACTGTCTCATTCAAAATAGTAAGATGCCTTCAATCTAAGTAAGCTGGAGATGGAAACAAAGTCATTGAGTCCAAGGGGTTGAGTGGCATTGGTTTTAAGTTGCCACTTCAATTCTAGGAATTCGAGGCAGTCATCCAGAGGACCACCTCGTTCCCCTAGTTGTGCCTGGTCAGTAACACTGAATTTAAATGCATGTCCTGGGTTTCTTTTGACAAAAAAAATGTTTGGCCAAGGCATTATGTTCATACCCCTTTCTAATGTCGTACTGATGCTCGTAAGACACTCTGCATGAAGCTTCTCTTAGGTTTCCCAATATAGAATGCAGAGCAATCAGAGCAGAGAGCTAAATAAATCACCATCTTCCCCATTTGTTTAGTGAAATCCGATCCTTCCAACAACACCTTAAAGCAAGGGGCTTTTTTATAGACCACCCTAGGTTTAGGTCCTAACTCATGGTGTTCACCTTTGTCACAGTGCCCAGTTTTGGAAAGATGCCTTGGCCAAACATGTCAAAGGAAACCCGGGACATGTATTTAAATTCAGTGTTATTGACCAAGCACAACTAGAGGAACAAGATTGTTGTCTGGATGACTACCTCAAATTCCTAGAATTGAAGTGGCACCAGAAAACCAATGCCACTCAACCCCCAGGACTCAATGACTGTTTACATCTCCAGCTTATTTAGATTGAAGGCATCTTACTATTTTGAATGAGGCAGTCACCAAAGGTCTGAAAACATTTCTTCTGTTCACAATAATTAAACAGTTGAAAGACAAAGTATTTTGCTTTAGAGAGGTTTTATAGTTACATTATGTCAACTGTGAACTGCCAGCACATTATTTTAAATGAAAATGTTTGCTTATGTTGTCTTGACTAGTTTTAAAAGGTTTTAAAAGTTGATACTTGTTTGTGATAGGAAGTGGTTGAATAGTTAATTAGGTGATGCTGTCATTAATTATTTGAGGCTGCTACCCACAGGTATAAAAATTCAGTCTGTTGCAACTTATATTGTTCTGAAGAAGTCCTATTACCTGTGGATGATATCGCTCAACATGTGTTATTGTAAATAAAGCCTTTTTGCAGTCCTTGACTCTGAAGACCTCTTCCTTTCCTTTTTAGGGTATTGTGCCATGTAAGGATTCTTCCAAGCCCACTGATCTACCAGGGCCTATGACTGCATCAGCAGGTGGAACTGCCCAGGAGGTAGAAGAGTCATCTCCAAAAATCCTAAAGAACACAAACTCTTCAGGGGTGGGCATATCGGTGGGCAAAGCTTCTCACTGCTTCATCAACTCCAAGATGTCACCAAAGGGGTTCTTGGGTACTCATCCTGGTCACCCAAGTCTGTGGCTTCAGTGCCTGATTATGGAGATTAATCTAAATGTCTCCTTTTATATATCTGCTTCCAAGGAACCTGCTTTAATTGGGCTTCCAGATGCCAGTCAGAATCAGATGGAGAACCTATATGGTGAGCAGCATCCAGGCAAAGGGAAGCTGACTGCTCCTGTCAATGAGTAAGTGTGGAGTCAGACACGATATCTGAGAGAGATTAGAATGGAGCCAAGTGTATGGAAAGCAACTGTTCTCTTGGCCCAGCAAGAACCCCTTCAAAAGCCTTGAATGCCAAGGCAGAGATCAGGCCCAAAGAGACTTGCCCTCCCATCATGACAAGATAAAGTAAAAGGCACTCCTGATCTGACTTGCTCCATATCTGAAGCAGACATTCGAGCCAATCTATCTAGTGCAAAGGCATTGTGTGAGAGAGATTGCTCAGAGAGTTTCAGTATCAACTCCACTCTTTGAGCCACTACACTGATGCTTTGGCTCCAACACATTTGCAGATGCAAAGGCAGTGGAGTCAAGTCAGTAAGGGACACAGCTGGAGTTTAAGTCAACAGGACTGCTGGTTCTGAAGTTGGTGCCCCGTGAGACTCGGATCCAAAAGGTGAAGTGGGACTGGAGAAATTAATCATAATTTAATTGGAAATGTTCTCAGAATGTGCTGTGTGGATGGAGCTGGGAGAACCTCTAGCGGGATTTGTGTCTGAAGGAATCTCTGCATCATCATGTTGATGTCTGCTTCAGTGAGGCTCCTTAAAAATAGAATAGACCTGGAGGATGACTCCACTGATGGTGATCGAGATGAACACCTCTCTTGAAGAATGGGATAATGGAGACAAGGACTCACCGGCTCCAGTGAAAAATGAGACGGCGGCATAGAGGATCAGATTCAAGGGGAAGTCAGACCCCATGGATGAGATATGCTCTGTACTGGGCCCAATAACTCTGAAGGAACAGGACCCCATTTTCTCAATTTTTCTGACCTCTTCTGACATTTGCCCTTTTCTTCTTTTGACTTCTCTTTCTATTTAGACTTCTCTATTGTCTTAGCTGGAAATTTAAAAC
>NC_056750.1:530845096-530904377 GCF_019279795.1 Protopterus annectens | reverse complement strand
CCCACAAAAATCTAGCAACACGCTCCCACATGCTTAGTCTGTCTTACACGCGCGCACACTGTCCTACACGTGCTTCATGACGCGCACACGTGCCCATGCACGCCCAGCAAGAAACTTTGGTGTAGGCAACAGTGTACACCTTCCATTTCTTGACTTTCCCATGCTGATGTTGTGGCACTCCTCTTTCCATGATATGTGTCTGACATCTGTCATGTATCTCTGGCCTCCAATGAACTGCATTTCTTTCTGCCATTCCCCCCTGTGATGTCACCTATCTCCTACGCTGTTCCTCCCCCTTATGTAACTCTTACACTACTCAGAATGTGCTCATTTGCTATGTGACAGTGGAATTCAGTATCCTAACACTCATTTGCATCAGATTGCCTACTAATGCTTAGTTACATGTCTTAGACTCAGCTTCCCCCCTTAGCAACCACTACACGGTGGCCATGTTGTTTTTGGTCTGCTGGTCCCTGCATTGTAAATCCATGTATTGCATAAAACCCACATTTGTGGGTTTATAACCTTCATTTTTATGCTTTTATATAGCGCAGTCCGTTTGCCCAGGGCTGCGCTGGGTTTAAACATCGGCGATCGCCGAAAAAAAAATTATTTATTTCTCCTATTTGCATCGGGATACCTTGCCAATGGCCACATATTTGGCCATTGGCATGCTGCCTGACACATATGCACCCTTTATTTGGCTCCATTGTGGTTTTTGCAAAAACGTACTCAGTTGTCAACTGAGTACATTTCTGCAGCTAAAACGGCTCTTACACGGGCTGCTTTGGGCTTCCTGGATCGCTAATCTACCTCATTTGCATGCTATTCGGCTGCAAGTGAGGTGATTAGCTTATCCACGCCCACTCCATGTAAGAGACGTTTTAGCTGGTCTCTTACACGGACTTTGGGCTGTTCCTGGTTCGCAAAGGCTGCATGGAGTCTTACACTACTCTTAGACTCTGTGCAAGCCTTCGTGAATCCTGCCCGTAATTTGTGTACAAATTCCATACATAAGACTTGTCAAAAAAGTAAAATAGCCTACTTGAATCAGCATTTGGAAATTGAGCACTTGAAGTGCTAAGTTTCTTCACAAAAAAATTAAAAACAAACGGAATAGCTGCCGTTTGATTTCCTCTAACTTGCTCAAGCACATTTTTGAAATTATAGTTATTTTTAGGTCAGCTCAGTTGTGTAAGCACTGCAGGATTGCTGTTTTGAGGAGTTTTTCCTTTCATACCTTTCTACTGTTGAGTTAGTATAAATAAGTAAAGAGGAAGTATGAGGTGCTGAAGATATCCCCCATTCAAGTGTGGGTAGTTGTTAGGCAGGTAGTGTTCTTATTTAATGAAGATTGAAGAAACAGATTCTGAATTATGGCTTCTCACTTGTTCCTTCTCAGTGAAACATTATGCAATGTTTCTTTGCATCTCTGTCAGAACATTATCAGTGAATGTCATAACAACAATCTCTCCTATGTATATTCTAGATTTTCTTTCAGTAATCCAGTTTGATATCCTTCTCATGTTGTTAAGTATGACTTCTTTTTTTTAAACTTCTGTGATGCATGTGTATGGAACAGAATGAAAAGCCTTTTCCAAGTCTAAAAACACATCAACTGAAATATCCACCCTGTGACCTAACAATATCTGACCTAACAATATCTGAATAAAAGGTAAAAAAAAAAAATTATCATGTATGACCTTCCTTTTATGAAGCTTTGTTGAGTATATATATTATTATATGCCCTATCTAGCAGGTTTTATATTAATGCCCTTTCAAAAGCCCTTTCCCACTATTCTAGAGAGGCTTAGTTTGAGGTATAACTCTGCCAAAGAAGGGCCACCCTTTAAAACAGGAGTAACACTGGCTACTTTCCATGTATCTGCACATAACTACTGCTCAGGGATTGTTGAAATAGTATCAATAATGCAGTGTAATTCTTCGATGTTAAGCAGTTAGAACCAATTAAGGCCATAGTTTTTGGGCAAGGATTGCCAAAGACACTATGAGCTATGGGAACATGCTATTCTCTTATATCATTAATTCAAGAGGAGGCTTTGGCAAACATCTCATTTACCTGCAGTAAGTTATTCACTAACTCCATTATCTATTAAGCTTACTCTTCTTTTAGGCCCCTTTCTGCAATATCTTAAATGTTTATAAAAGGACCAGCTGTTAACTGCTAGAAATCTTGCTAGTCTATGCTCCTACATCTTTTGGGCATCCTAACAGCCCACCTAAAATGCATCACTTTAATCCTATATATATATATATATATATATATATATATATATATATATATATATATAGATATATATATATAAATATGGGTCTAGGACACATGCTCGACTAGCATATGTCCGAATCACAAAACATCGAACACACATACATGAAAGCGCTTAATATCGAAAAGCGCTTCTATCTATGTGTAGTTAATAAAACAAAATCTACGTTTCTGCAGGGTGGTGAAGCTCCCCTGCAACCCCCACACACCCCCTACTTTAATATTCTCACTCCAAGATCGCACTACAGTGGGGAAAAGGTAATTTTCCCTTACCCGCACTGTAGTCTGATCTACGAAACAGGCACACATCCACGGAAGCACTTTTTGATGTTAAGCACTTTCGTGTATGTATGCTGGGTGCACAGGACAACTTCTTTTTCTTCGTTTGGCTTTTCCTGGTTATGGGTCACCACAGCGGAACTCCGGTCCGCTAATGATTGGCAGTAGATTTTTTATGGGTGCCGAGTTGCCAGCTCAACACCAAACCTTCAACGAAGGCACACCCATTCTAAGCATGTCTTTCGAATGCCACTCGACCACGGGGAGGATATGCAGACTCCACACAGAAGGAGCTCCAGCTGAGAATCGAATGGGAGAACCTCTTGTTGTGAGGCAACAACGCTACCGCTGCACCACTGACTGGAAAAGATGACAGTGTAGAATCCTCAAAATATGGAAACATTCCGACAATGGGGCCAGGCTAGGACCTGCGTAAGGATGACCACCCTATTGTAGAAGGTAGTAGTAGTCCACAAAATTCACAAAAACTGGTAGGCCAAAGGAAGGCCATAAAGATAAAGTGGACTATTGAGGACAAGAAAGAAATTATGTAATTACTATTATGCAGAAAACACAGAATTTCCAGATACAAGATATACAAAATGATTGAGAGAAATTAGAGGAAAGAAAATACTTGCGCAAGAAAAGCTGTCAGAAGCTTCAAATAAAAATTCGTATTCATTAATACAACAGATTTGTGAAAAACAGTCTATAGATCCAGAAACTTCGATTTGTTTAGAAAAAGAAGCATTTGAGGAAGTGTGAAAATATAAACAAACAGAGATTTTTGAAAAGAATAAAAAAATATGGACATGGGAAAGAAATAGAGATTTGATATGGTACAATATTTATGCAAAGGAGAAAGCCACATTAATCAATATAAAAAAGTCAGCCCTAAAGATATTCAAAGAGAAAAACAAGCAAAGGCACCCAGATATGGAAAATTTCACAATAAAAAAAATATCACCCAGAGGGAATGTAGAAAAGAAGATTAGTAAAGTAGAAGTTAAAAAAATAGAAGTTGAAGTTATGGAGTGAAGGATTTGGTGACGGATTTGGTGTGAAAGGTTTAACCCTGGTTACACCATAGCATGATGGAGTGAGTCCCCAAAGTAAGGAAAAGCAGAAAGATCAGGAGACATATGAAGAAGAAATATGGGCATGGGAAAGAAAAGAGATTTAATATGATGTAATATTTATGCAAAGGAGAAAGCAAAACTAACCAATACAAAAAGAGCAGCACCAAAGATATTTGAAGAGAAATACAAAGGAATGTAGACATGGAAAACTTTACAATACAAAAAATAAGAAGACGGAGGAAAAGTAGAAAATGAGATTAGTAATGGAGAAGTTAAAGAAAAAGAAACTGAGGTTACAGATTACCTGCAAAGTGAAAGATTCAGTGTAGAAAATCTTTTCAGAAAGCACCACAACAGGATAGAGCAATGGATATCCAAATTAAGGGTAAACCATTGGAATGGGAAGCAGTTGACGAGGTGCCATATAAAGATATTTTGGAGCCTTCCACAGGAAACCAGTATAAATGTTAACTTGAAGCTGGACAAGGGAAGGAACAGGAAACTCTGGAAATTCTGATTCAGTCAATGTTGAGGAGTGATAGACCAATGAGTTCACATATGACAGAGCAATGAACAGCACAGAATGAAATTGAAGAGAATGTGCCACAGGAAGATGCCATAAAACTTTCAATAGAATGCCCGCAGGAAATGGAAAACAAAAAATGTGCCCTCACTTTAGAAGAAAATGAGCTAAGAGAATAGTTGCTTGATTTAATAGACATAGACATATTAAGATCAATGAAAGAAATAGACTGCAAAAGGTCAATAAAACCCAAAAAGTCAGAAGTTTGATGAAATAAATGAACACAGTCCACTGTCCGTAGAGATCCATGTGATATAACGGACATTAACAGGATATATTACTGTGCAGTTATATTAATAACTGATAAAGTTCTACCACAAGAACACAGGGAAGGGGAGAAATCGAATGCCATCATGGAAGTATCGAATAGCGAAAACTATAAAGCAATTTATTTTTTTATTTTATGTATTGACATTTGTTTACCAAGAAAGTCCACTGGGTCAGAAACCCATTTTCAGTGGAGAAAACAAATTTAACACAAGTATAAACGAAGTTGCGTGTATAAAACAGAGATATGCAATTAAGTACAGTACAAAGTTTGCATTATTAAAGACTTAGGATCACAATATACAGGCAAAGTTATATGTGTAAAAAGCAGAGATATACAACAGTACAATTTGTAGTGTGCGTTAGTGAAAACATTTGAATAACTGTGTACAAGACAGAAGATATAGATCCTGCTATTAGACATTTCATATACAAGAATTAATTAAGGAACAGTTTTAAAGTGGCCTGTTAGTTTTGCAGGAGTAGGAGGGTTTATTAAGGTAATGTGATGTTAGTGCCAATTTAAAGGTTTTTATACAGTCAGTTTGAGTTATATGGGAGGGTAAGGATTTCCAAAGTTTAGCAATGCTATGGGAGTACACCCATTGTCCAGCTCTTTTGTTGGGTTTGGTTATGGTTAACAGCTGTTTGCATGAGGATCTTCGTGTTCGTCTAGGAGTATAAGTTGGTAGGATGGAGAAGAGTGATGGGCAGTTGTTAGGTTTAGAAATTAGTTAGTGGGCTAAACTTAGTTGGGTATAACAGAGATGGTGGGAAAACTAGAGCCAATTCACTTCTGAAATAGATTGGCAATGGTGTGAGCGGTTAGGCTTTCCTGACGCAAATTTAGCTATTTTATAATAGCAGGATTATAGTTTGTTACTAAGGGTTGAGTGAACATTAGTAAAGATGGCATTACCATATAGAAGAGAAGAGATGAGTAAGGTACTAGTAAGCTTTGTTTTGATGGGGTTGTCCTGGTAAAGTTTGTGATGATAAAGTTTGCCTAATTTAAAGTGTGTTTTCTTTATTGCGTTGAGAATGTGTCTCAAAAGTAAGTTTGTCATCCATTGTCATGCCTAGCAATTTAGCTGTTTTCACTATTTCAATTTCTGTACTACCTTTAGAAAATCTGTATCTGGTGGTTTTGTAGAGAATAGTAAAAAATTAGTTTTGGGGGGTTTAACAACAGTTGTGCATTATTTAGCCAAGATTTGATCAACGTGAAAGCATTTTGTGTAACTGTAAGGAGGAGTCTGAAATTATTGGAGGTAGATATTGTGGAATCATCAGCGTACTGGATGAGATTACCTGGTGGGGAAGCTTTGTGAAGATCATTTTTGAAGGTATTAGAGTAGTGGCCGTAGAATGGATCGTTGTGGGACTCCTATGTTTGCTTGATAATCAGATTGTATATTATGCCATCTTAGTGATTGTTCCCTGTTGTTTTAGGTAAGAGGTAAACCAGTTAAGAGATTTGGGGGGAACATCCTAGTTTTGATAGTTGGTTTAGTATGTGATACTATGTTGAAGGCCTTAGATAGATCCAGTAAGATTACGGAAGTAGGGTGACCCAGCATCCAAGGCTTTGTTGACAGTATCAGTGAATGAGACCAGGGTTGTGATAGTGCTATGCCCTGGATGAAACCCCTGTTGTGTGGGGGCAAGATGAGCATTACCAGAGAGGTGTTTAAGTAATTGTGTCTTACGCAGGCAAATGACTGGTGCCAAAGTCAAGGCCTCAAATCATCATCAACCCCTTTTTTCCCATTTTTCTACATGGGGTCGGGATATCATGTTAACTGTCACCACCTCTCTCGATTCAGTGCCACACTCCTGCCTTCTTAAAGACTCATGCCTGACTGTCGCAGATCTTTCACACAATCCATCCACCTCTTTGCTGCATGTACTCTCTTCCTTTTACCTTCTTCCTGTCTGTCCCAAATCTTCCTCGCTAGATTGTCTTCTGGTACTCTGTTCTCTCTGATCTATTCTGCAATTATAGCTACTTTGGCTAATGCTTTTATATCCTCATTTCTTCATCCGTCCCACAGTGTGCATCCTACCACGTTTCTCAGGCACTTAATTTCCATCACCTCTAGCTTCTTCAACTGTTTTGCCTTTACTGCCCAGGTTTCTCTACCATACAGTAGTACAGGTCGCAACACTGTCTTGTACACCTTACTTTTCAGCTTCTTTGGCATTCTTCTGTCATAGACCATACCTGATAGTCTATGCCAGTTGGCTGCAGCCCCTGTGATTATAGCTTTGACCACTTTATTCAGACTACTCTTCTCCTCAACTACCCCTCCCAGATACCTGAAGCTGTTTACCTGCTCCACTATCTTCCCTTCTAGCTGTATTCTCAGCTTCTTCTAATTTCCCCAGTTTGCTGACATTGCCACCATCTTATCTGTGCTTAGATTCATCCCATGTGCCTTCAGATTTGCATTCCATTCTCCTATCCTTTGCTGAAGTTCTAGCTTAGAGTCTGTCTGTACTGCCACATCATCTGTATACAGCAGCTTTGTTGATCCATCCCCTCCAACCTGTTTACTAATGTAGTCCATCACCAGTATGAAGAGCAGTGGTCTCAGAGCTGAACTCTGATGTACACCCACTCACACCGGGAACCCCTCTGTGCGAACACTGTTTGTACTTGAGTCATTGGGTCCTTGGATATAGCCTGCACTAATTCTACCAATTTTTCTGGGACTTTAAGCCACCATAGTACTGCCCAGATTAGCTTTCTTGGGACCTTGTCATATGCTCTTTCCAAGTCTAGGAATGCCCAGTTGGACTCTCTCCTCATATCTAGCTTCTTCTCAAGTATCTGTCTCAATGCAAACATCGGGTCTTATTGTGCTGCATCCTGATCTGAATCCAAACTGCTCATCTCCCATATTACATTCTACTACTCTGCGTATCCATTTATCAGTCACCCTCGCCAGAACTTTCATGCAATGTGATAGGAGTTTGATGCCTCTTTACTGCCCATAGTTGTGGATGTCCCCTTTGGTTTTGTACAATGGCACGAGTATGCTTATTCTCCATTCATTTGGGATACGCCTTTCTCTCCACACTGCTATTAGTGCCCTCAAGAGCCATTTCTCCCCTATCTCACCCAGCATCTTTATCATATCTGCTGTGACCTCATCTGAGCCTGCTGCTTTCAGTGACTTCATCTTCCTTAGTTTTTGTTCTTAATTCTTCTGGGGGGGGGGGGCTCCTCTTCTCTCATTGTAGGCTGTTTCTGGGGCAGTACAGCTCCTGTGGAGTTTTCTTCATTCAGAAGCTGCTGAAATAATCATTCTATCTGCCTTTGATGTCCTCTGGACTGGTAAGCAGGTTGTTGCTTGAATCCCTTATGAAGGGTGTCTGACTATCTTCTTTATCTTTCTGTCTTTGCCTTGCAACCTGATATAGTTTGTTTGTGCCCCATACTGATTCACTTTCCAGAAGATGGTACAGTGCCTTGGATGCCCTATTCTTTGCTATTGCAACTTCTTTCTTAGATTCTTTGTTAGCCAACCAGTAGTGCTTCCTAACCACATAACACCACCTTCACCTTTTCCAGTTATTCAAACCAGAACTGGAATCCAAATGCTTTCTTTACTGCTTTGCATAATAAATGAAGACCACATAGTAAAAAACAAAAATAATTTATTATAGCACCTCGGTGTAACCACCTTCATGGAATAAAAAAACTACAAAAAATCTTTACCTTTTATGCTCTACCATTAATTGCATTTTATTAACCAATTAAACAATAAACAACTATCTCATTAAAGCAGACATTTCCAATTCAGTTCATTATTAAACCTTTAGGAATTAATGTACTATATTTTAAAATGTAAATGCTTTCTTTATACAACAGTCTTTGTTTTAATATATCATCTGTAACATCTATGCATTGTGTTCCAAAACAGTACCGTATAATAACTTAGCATCATTTTCATGCAACATTTTAGAATGAGAAACAATTACTTTATCTTCCCTACAGTTTTTTATATCCCTTAAATGTTCCATGAAACTTATACGGAACTCTCTCTTTGTTTCACGTATATAATATAGGAGACATGGACATCTCAGGGCATATATTACCCCTTTACTCTTACAAGAAAAAGTGCCCCTAGTTTCAAATCTAATATTCATGCTGTGAAATGTATCCACAATATGTGAACCTATATTGCACTTGCCACATTTCAAAGTTCATTTAACTAATGGGTGCCCTTATTATATCCATTGCAGGCATAATAAACATACCATGCACTACCATGTGTCTCAAATTTTTACCCCTAGTATATGAAATGAAAGGTTTTCATGGAAAAATACTTGCCAATAATTTATCCTGCATTAAATACTTCCAATAATACTCCGTTAATTCCACTATTTCCTTGCTTTTAATGTTGTAGACTGATGCAAAATATATAGGGTCCACCAAACCCTTTTTATCGACTTCATTTCTTCTGTCTGTAAAAATTAATCTATTACTCCCTCTTTCTTTATTTATTCCTCTTATTTCATTCCAGATTTTACTCTATGCTTCTTGTATATCATTAAAATCATAACCTTTTGCTAAAAACATTTTTGTGGTTTCATTCATTTCTTGTGTCAGCAAAACTTCATCATTACATAGTTTTGAAATTCGTAACAATTCCCCATAAGGTAGAGCCTTCAAAACATGAGGTGGATGGCAGCTGGTAGCTTGAAAGTACTGACTACCATCCATAAATTTTCTATGAATATTTGTCATAATTTTCACATTCTCTTTCCCTTCTAACACAAGGTCCAGCTATATAACTTTATTACCCCTTTGTAAACCGTCAAAAGCTAAACCAAATGGGTTTTATGTAGTTCTGTAATAAAAACTTCTACTTCATCCCAGCCATTTTCACATACAAATATTAAGTTATCTATGTAACGAAAATAAAAAATTAACATATTTCTTCATAAAAATCTAATTTAAATGAAAAAGTAATTTCAAAGAAAGCCATAAAAAGATTAGCGTACATGGGGCAAACGCTGCCCCCATGGCTGTACCTTGTTTTTGCCTCTGCAATACATTGTCAAAAGTAATTATTTTTCAAGCAAAAATCATATCTGAAATAAAGTTTGAAAAGGGACTATCCCCTAAAAAATACTTAATAGCATCTACTCCGTCCTTACGCTTTATACTTGTATATAAGCTTTTGGCATCCAGGACTAACCAATATTTCTTCCTATCACATAATATAGGGAACATTTTCATAAAAAAATCAAAACTGTCCTGTATATATGCTGATGATTTTTGTACAAAAGGCAATAAAATTTTATGTAACACCAAACCAATGTTATGCAAGAAGTATTTACAAGCTGAAATTATAGGCCTACCGGGGGGGGGGGATCTCTAAACTTTTATGTACTTTAGGCAAGCAAAAGCAAACAGCTTTTTCACTCTTCGTAATAAACAGTTTGTCTTTCACATCTTTCTCTGTAAAATAACCTTACCGTACACTCTTATCCAACACTATTTCATAATTACTCATTGCTTGTTCATATTCTTTCTTCTCACATGTCACATATACCTCAGTATTATCTAAATGTTCCATACACATCCTATAATACTGTAGTACATTCATAATCACTATCTTTTTTTTCCTTTGTTCACTGGTTTTATTATTAGATCTTTTATATTTTATAATGTTTTCAATGCTTGCCATTCTTTTAAAGATAGATTGTAACTTATTTTTGTTAATCTCTCAACGCCTTGTCACAGATACCCCCCCCAAAACCTGTCATTGAAATAAAATGTGATATATGGGCATTATCAAAAGGGGGGATATATTTACTTACAGTTGGAATGGTGGACACCTCTATTTTACAATATGCATTCACATTTTCCAACTCATTCCCACTTTCTTTATCCAACAATTAAAAAAAACTCCCCCTCATCTTTACAGCAAGGAAAAAACTAACATCTGAATCACTATTAAATGATATGTTATTATCCCATATGTTAATCTTATTCAAATGCATAGAAAAATGATACCCTAAATACAATTTACGAATAAAGGTGAAAATTTTCTGTTTCACTACATGGCCTCTCGGTATTACCATGGGCACAAATTTCAGTCCAAGGTTCAAAACGGTTATCTGTTCTTGTGTTAAACCGCATTCAGATAGGTTTAACACTAAATTAGATTCAGTACATACCTTATCGTATAAATCTCTTGTTATAATATTGTCCTGTACCCTGGCCTTATTTGTAGTCCATTCTTTGTCCCCCATCTGAATTGTAGCTGCTATTTCCACCATTCAGATAACGTTTCTGACCCTGCTGGTGCTGGCACTGCTCCCCCTGGTCTCGAAAAGTCTGCCGATGCTCCTCTGGTCTCTGTGGCTGGGGTAAATCAGGAAACTCCTTATTGTCGTCTGTTCCATAGTAGCTGGCTCCCTCTGAAGATGCAAATGAAGTGGAAGCAGTCTTTTTAAAATCTGCCTTTGCTGTCTTCTGGACTGGTAAGCAGGTTGTTGCTGGCATCCCTTATGAAGGGTATCTGACTATCTTCTTTATCTTTCTGTCTTTGCCTTGTAACCTGATATAGTTTTTTTGTGCCCCTTACTGAGTAACTTTCCAGAAGAAGGTACAGTGCCTCGGATGCTCTATTCTTTGCTATTGCAACTTCTTTCTTAGCTTTTTTGTTAGCCAACCAGTAGTCCTTCCTAGCCGGGCCAGTCTTTTCTATCTCCCACTTCTTCCTCCACTCCTCCTTTCTTTTGATGAGTTCCTGGACTTCTGCATTCCACCACCAGCTTTCCTTATGCACCTTATTTCCATACCTGGCTTGGCCACATATCTTTTCTGTAGTCCTAACACTTGCTGTTTTTAGGCGCTGCCATTCATCTTCACCTCTACCTATTTCCTTCTCTTCTTGGAGTGCTAGAGTCCTGAGTAATTCCTTGAACTGTTGTGCTTTCTCTCCAGTCAACTTCCAGGTCTTCAGCCTGGTCTCTGTTGACCTTAGAGCCTTCTCCGACTGGGTCTAGATTACCAAATCGAAAAACTCTTTACGCGAATACCTAAATGTCGACACCTTCAACGTGAACCGTGAAAATCCCGAACACACTAAACAGTGAAAAATAAAATAACGAACTGTCATAGTCGGCCAACCCCAAACACCCGCTACATACTACCTACCCAAACAAAATAAATAAACCACATACATACACTAACTAAACTCTACTTCTAACCTAAAGTAATGCACCAAAACCCTACTTCTAACCCTACACTAAACCCCACATACACAACTAACTATGCACTGTCCTTAACCCCTCCCTAACCTTAAGGTCTGTAACTACTGCACATGTCCCCTACAGACATACACCCAAAAAATAAATAATACACATACATACATTTAACAAAACCTTACTTCCAATACTACAGTAAACCCCACATACACAACTATCTATGCACTATCCTTAACCCTTCCCTAACCCTAAGGTCCGTAACTACCGCACACTTCCCCTACAGACATACACCTAGAAAAAATAAATAATACACATACATACAGTTAAATAAACGCTATTTCTAACACTACACTATATCTTACATACATTACCTATCTATTCACTTACCTTAACCCACATCCTAACCCTAAAGTCCTATCTATTGCACAATTACCTTACGGAGCTATACCCGAGACGGGCCAACCATTACACTTCGACATTTCAGTTTTCGCTATTTTGGTTGTTCTGCGTTTCCATCTTTCGCGCAATCTGTGTCGCTCTTTTCGTATTTGCGATTATGGTCTTTCAGTCTGGTAACAGGAACCCTCTCCGACCACTGCTTGCAGCTGATTGTGGCAATTAGTTGTTTATGCTGTGGGCCGACTGTTTCACTGGGGACCCCAATACCTTTTCCTTACTAGGAGTAAGTCTACCTGATTTGGTCATTTAAGTAATTGTGTATGAACACATTTTTCTAAAATTTTTGATAGTGGAGAAAGTATAGAGATAGGGAGATAGAGAGATCATGGGAATTTCCCCCTTTGTGTAATGGTGCAATAATAGATTCTTTCCACAAGTGCGAGACATAACATTCTGAGCTAGAGCAATTTATAAGAATGCTAATTGAATATGTGATCGCATTTCCTGCTAGTTGTAGATATTCTGGGGGAAGATTATCTGCAGAAAGAGAGCAGGGTTTGAGTTTGTTTAGGAGTTTAAATATGAGAGAGGTGGTTACAGGCTGAACAGTAAATGAGAAAGCTGATGGAGTTTTTATAGAGTTGTCTGAGGAAGGTGGTATGTTATCAAGTAAGGAATTAATGGTATATTGGGAGTTTGAGTTTGTTGATTAGTCTGATTAGCTTTTGAATGGTAGTAATGAAATGGATGTTGAAGTCATGGAAAATTTATTGTGGAGTCTTATTGGGTGCTGGGGATGGGTTTTGTAAGGCGCCAGGATTAAGTAGAGTGGAGACAGACTTCCAGAACATATTTGGATTGTTGTTCAAGGTGGATAGCTGAGAGGAAAAGTATATATATTCTTTTATCTTGTACAGCTAGCTTTTTGGCTTTATTTTGGAGGAGTTTGTAGTCAAGTTCATTTTGTTTTGTTTTATTTTTATGCCATGCTTTCCATGCTTTGTCTCTATGTAGGAGAGTGAGTTTGGTCTGTTTTGTAAACCAAGGGGCATGATTAATTTTTGTTCACTTGGTTCATATTGGGTCTAAGCCTTTGAGAGTATCCAGAAAAAGTTTGTTCAAGTAGTTAACATCTTCTTCTAAGGGGGAATGTTTTTAGTGGGACCCAGTTATGAGCTTTCAAAATGCTTATGAATTTATTTTGGTTAAAGTGGCTGAGGTTCCTGGATGTTTTTGTAGGAGTGTGTTTTGATTGTGTGAGGATGAGTGGGTGTCATTGCTTAAGAAAGATAGATGTGATAAAAGGAATGTGCAGTATTAGAATTGACCAAGATCTATCATGCATTGTCACATAAAAATTAAAAATCTCAGCACAAGCGAAAAACATTAAATAGATAAATGTAATGGAAATGTACAAAATATGCAATTTATTGATGACCCCAAAATGTTTTGTAGAGAATTGGGAAGCAAGGTAAAAGGAATTGAAAGACTGCCAAAAAAAAGAACTCAATACATTTTGCAGAAGTATCTATGAAGATCCCGTGGAACATAACAAAGATGCTAAGTGGATAGAAGAAGTAAAAGAAAGAATAAAATGGGATTAAGTAAAAGCCAGAGAGAATGAAACAAAGTTAAGAAAACCCTCTATTTGGAAAGCCCCAGACCCAGATGTAGTATTAACATCTTTCCACAAAGATTTAGCCATGAGTAAGAACTATTTATATGTGCACCCCGAACAGATGCCATCCTGGCTAACAGGAAAAACAGTGCTCCTACTTAAGAGTGAACCTGCAAGCTGTCCTAAAAATTATAAACACATAACTTGCCTTACAATGACGTATAAACTGTACATAGGAAATGATGCCATCAGAGTTTATAGTCATTTAGAAGAAAGCTTAATTATGGCAGTAGAACAAAAGGGCAATAAAAGTAAGTTATATGGAACAAAGGATAATTTGTTGTTAGTCATAGTGGAGAACTGTAAAAAGTGATAGAATCTAAGAATGGCATGGATTGACTACAAATATGCATTTGATAGTATCCTACATTCATGGATAAGAGAGCTTAAAAATTTATAAGATAAACCTTATACTGCTCATCTGCATTACTGTGACCATGAAACAGTGGCAGACCACTATGCAGTTAAGCCATGATAAAGGACAAATTATTATCCCAGGGATAAAAATTCAAATGGGGATATTCTAGGGTGACTGGCTGCCACTGCTGCTATTCTGCCTTGCCCTTAACCCATTAAGCTGTCTACTTAATAGCTTAGGCCATGGCTATAATTTGGCTCCTAGAAAACAACGTGTAAAGACTTCTCATCTTCTCTTTATTGCTGATCTAAAACTGTATAGCTCATCAGATGAAAGTACAACTGCAAGTTGTCAAACTTTTTCAGATGACAGAATGTTATTTGGTCTTGATAAATGTGCAAAAGCAACCTTTAAAGCAGGAAAACAGCAGCACCCGGAAAACATCAGTTTGGGACAAGAATGTGATGTAAAAGAACTTGAGCTAGAGGGAGTGTATACGCATTTGGGAATTGATAAAGGATAACCAATAAAACATGAACAAATGTGAATAAAACTTAGTAACGAATACTTTACAAGATGTACATTAATCCTGAAATCAGCATTGACATCTAGGAATGGAATCCAAGCTATAAACCAATTTTCTCTTACTGTCCTAACTTATAGTTTTGGAGTGACTGACTGGCTTCAAAACATGTTGGATAGATTATATAGGAAAAAAAGGACACTTCATGCTTCCCAAATGATTTATAAAATTCAATGCATACCAAGATTATACATTCCTTTTTCAGAAGGAGGGATGGGCCTCCTTGTAATTGATTACATGTATAGATATGCAATCGTGGAACTCCACACATACCTACTGACCTCACAAGACCCAAATGTAGTGAAAGTTTTGAAACATGAGGAGAATAAATCTAAGATAACTTCTCTGCTTAATCTAGCAGAAGCCTATCGGCATCAAACAGGAATGTAAATCAAACCAAAAGTAAGTAAAAATCAGGCAGCAACTGAATGTGCCAAAAAAACAAAAAGAATATAGGGTAAAGGACCAGATGAGAATGCAAGAAATGTGGAAAATGCATAAATATAGTTCCAAGTATAGAAAACTTCTGGAATAACCTCATGTTGATCAGGAATGAATGCAAGGATGGTTAAGGAAAGGTGAATTCAAACCAAGAGATAAAAGGTTAATATTGGCAGTCCAATATAGCGTGCTATGTACATGCAGATTTACAAGTCCATTGAACATGTGGGAGAAACAGACAAATGTAGATTTTGTAAAACCGAATTGGAAATAGTCGCACACCTCAGTGCTGATTGTAATATACTAATGACAGGAGGACTGCATACTAAAAGGCATAATAATGTGGCAAGACTGTTGCACTGGGGATTGTGCAAACATTATGGTAATGAAGTGTCTGAAAACATTGGAAACACGAGCCACAAAGTATCATAGAAAACAATAAAGTTGACATCATATGGGATCAAAATAATCCCACGAGCAGATACCAGCGTAGCCCAATTTACGAAATGCAGTCACGGTAATCTCAGTTTAAACTCACTCTGGAACAACAAAATGCAGCATTCATAAAAGCTTCAGTGGCTGGTTTCAATCCTTTATTTGGATAAGGCAACAAGACAGAACACTTCCAACTTCAAACAAGCGCTTTCGCCTGGTTGTACCAGGTTTTCTCAAGTTAAATTAAACAAAAAAATCTCGTCCCTTTTATATTTTAAAAACTGGTCATGTGTATTAATTAACACTTACTAATTGAAGTACTTAATTCAAACTTCTGCTTTTAAGGGAACATGACTTGATAAAAGTAACACTGTGTGTTGATTTGTTTAAAAATGCAAACGTACATTATACAGCCATGCATTCACGATCTACCTTAAAAAACAACTATTCTACAAATATTAATGCAGTTATATATTAAAAGTGAATGAGACTATTATTAAAAAAACATTGTTAAAAAATGCATGAATTAAAACATTTTAAATATACATTTATATAGATATATATATATATATATATATATATATATATATATATATATATATATATATATATATATATATATATAGTGCTACAGGGGCCCAGACCATTTCCCAACTATTCATAGAATAACTCAACTGATAACCAAACATTACCTACAAGTATAAAATACAGAAACAAAAAGAAAATGACCCTAAACTACGAAGCTAGCCAAGTGGATGTAAATATAATTCAAAATATAAATCTGTGTAATGAGACTTAACCATGTTGTCAATAAGGTACACTCTATTAATATTGTTAATGCAGTTTGTCTCTGTTCATCTTTAGCACACTAGTAAGGCTTATGGTATCATTCAAACCCGGGGGCTGAGTTGCATTTAGCTTAATCTGCCAAATCAATTCTCGATTCTCTAACCGGGTCTCCCAGTCCCCACCCTTAGGGTCGTGGGTAACCTGCTCTACCACAAAGAACTTGAGTTGCATATTAGGGCAACCTAAGAGGTGTTTATAAAAGGCATTGGTGTCTCTTTTTCTTTCTATATCCTTGAGGTGCTCATAAATCCGCCTTTTGAGCATCCTCTCGGTCTTCCCTATATAGAAACTGTCACAGGACATGCAGGCTCCCAAATATACCACTCCTTTAGTTGTGCATGTATAACGGCCATGGGAATTCAAATTAAACCTTCTAGCAGCTAAATAATAGCTTTCTTCTTCTATTATGTAAGGGCACTGGTTGCAAGCACCACATTTATATGTACCTAATTTCTTTGGAATTTGCCCTACCATTCTAGAATTATTATTTCTCTTTCTACATTCAAATAGCCCCTTCAGGTTAATATCTCTTTTCCTAGTAAAACCCACCTTCTCCGGTAGGAATTGATGAATATCATTATGTGAAGCTAGAATGGGCCAAAAAGTGTTGATAGTGTTTTCTACCAAACTCGAATCTCTGTTGAATTTATAAACAAAATTATTTTTTAATGAATTCTGCTGGTCCATGTTAAATGCAACTACAGGCAATCCTTTCCCTAACAGGTTCCCCTAATATGCAACTCAAGTTCTTTGTGGTAGAGCAGGTTACCCACGACCCTAGGGGTGGGGACTGGGAGACCCGGTTAGAGAATCGAGAATTGATTTGGCAGATTAAGCTAAATGCAACTCAGCCCCCAGGTTTGAATGATACCATAAGCCTTACTAGTGTGCTAAAGATGAACAGAGACAAACTGCATTAACAATATTAATAGAGGGTACTTTATTGACAACATGGTTAAGTCTCATTACACAGATTTATATTTTGAATTATATTTACATCCACTTGGCTAGCTTCGTAGTTTAGGGTCATTTTCGTTTTGTTTTTGTATTTTATACTTGTAGGTAATGTTTGGTTATCAATTGAGTTATTCTATGAATAGTTGGGAAATGGTCTGGGCCCCTGTAGCACTATATATATAAAAATGTATATTTAAAATGTTTTAATTCACGCATTTTTTAACAATGGTTTTTTAATAATAGTCTCATTCACTTTTAATATTTAACTGCATTAATATTTGTAGAATAGTTGTTTTTTAAGGTAGATCGTGAATGCATGGCTGTATAATGTACGTTTGCATTTATAAACAAATCAACACACAGTGTTACTTTTATCAAGTCATGTTCCCTTAACAGCAGAAGTTTGAATTAAGTACTTCAATTAGTAAGTGTTAATTAATACACATGACCAATTTTTAAAATATAAAAGGGACGAGATTTTTTTGTTTAAATTAACTTGAGAAAGCCTGGTACAACCAGGCGAAAGCGCTTGTTTGAAGTTGGAAGTGTTCTGTCTTGTTGCCTTATCCAAATAAAGGATTGAAACCAGCCACTGAAGCTTTTATGAATGCTGCATTTTGTTGTTCCAGAGTGAGTTTAAACTGAGATTACCGTGACTGCATTTCGTAAGTTGGGCTACGCTGGTATCTGCTCGTGGGATTATTTTGTTACTTGACTTGGTCTCCTGATCATATGGGATCACCCATTACCAACAGTTCAAAAGATAGATGCCAGAAAACTGGATATAGTGGTCCATAAAAATTAGGCAAAAGTAGCATTGATCATTGAAATCACAACACCCAATGACTACAGTGTCTTGCGTATGGAGAGAGACAAAGTCACAAAATATCAGGATTTTCAGGCAAAAATGAAAGCAATGTGGAAGATAGATACCCAGACAGTTGCAACAGTAGTAGGAGCAATGGGTCTTATAAAAAAGAATTTGCAATCATGTTTAGATATGTTGCCAGTACATATAACCCCATATGAATTGCAGAAGGACTCATTATTGGACACATTGTGGGTGCTGTGAAGAACACTTTTGGCTGACATCAAAGACTGAAACAATACTAATTTCAAGGACTTTAATCCTACTTGGACTTAGGAATGGGGTCCATTTCCCTTATGGGATTAGAAACCCAAAAGATATGGAGAAATTAGTCACTAACCCTGTATCCCATAACATTTTTTATTGGATGGATCATGTATCATTTTCCATTTCGTCTTTTTGGGACTAGATATTGTAGACCATGTTTTTATTTCAGCAAGGTTGGTAATATCCAATAGTTTATTTTCCTTTTCCATAAAGCACATACTTTTTGTCCATAGTTATAGTGAAATTACATGCATGCGTGCATGTGTGTATGTATGTGATTATACACTCAGTGGTGGATAATGTTGCTGCCCTGAGCTTCACGGTGCTTTCTGATTCATTTCATTTTTTTAGCTGGGGTGTCTTTTCTCTGCCATCCACATGAACTCCTTTTGCTCATATGGATTTTTGCCAGGTACTGTAGTTTCCTTTTGTTTGAATATATTAAAGGATTACAATTTTTTTTGCAAGTAAGTAGAAAAGTAGAACAATACAGTAGTTACTATACAAGCTTGGCATTTATACTACATGACTATAACTGTTTTGTGACTAGAACAGCTACATGGAGATCTACAGATAAGGATGAGACTCTAATTGTTGAAGTAATTACTAGCACGGGTGCAAGGAGGTCTGAAGACAGGAATGAGACTCTAAGTCTTAGTTTGTCATATGATTTACCTAAAAACAGAAAAAAAAATCAGCTTATTAGCAGACTGCATGACATCAAGCAAATACCAAAGTATTGACTTTATTTAGAGGCATGGCAAAAGCTGTATAAAAAGACTAAAACTAAATGTTGATAGCTGGGTATTTGTAGGAACATAGTTGTGAGGTAAATGGAGAATTATTATTTGCATCTGTATTGAAAAGTAAACCTTGTACAGTAAATAGCTATAATGTGTAGTACATGTTTATTATATTAATATGTTTTATTAGTAACTGCATTCAAGTTGGCTAAAGTACAGTAAAGTATACTTTGCTAAAATCCCTCAAGTTTGCTAAAATTTATGAGTAGACAGCCTAGCCTTTATTTGAACACAGGTGGAGAGAGATACCCCCTATAGGGTCACTCCAGTAAAGGCACAGTAATTAAACTTTACATATCTGAGTGAGTCCTAAATAGGAGCACTCTGGTCTTATACAGCATGCAGTGCTACTGTTTTCGGACATCTAAATCTGGAGTGAGACTGCCATGTAGTACAGTCGCAGTACAATAAATTCTCCATATCTGTAAATTCCAAAGTTTCAGATCTGAAACTGACAGTCTCATTTTGCCTGCTTTTCAAGTGACTACAAAAAAGTTCCAGCCATTCACAAAAGACTGTCTAATCACCTGCCTCTCTGCTGTGTGGTAAGACTTTTTTCTGTGTCACATAAAGTATAAATGCCATTAAAATATAGTAAAAATGTAAACAAAGTTTTACTCTTAATGTAGCAAAATGACCAAATAAAATCTGGGGCAAAATGCAATGTTTGTATTAACAAGCATATTGGTAACTGTAAAACCTTACTAGGGTAAGTTGACATGCATGCATTATGCAAATAAATTACAACATTTGGTATCTCAAACAAAACACTGTGCAGTATGATAGTAAATGTTTATGGTGCGAGTCTTATAAAACTGCTTTCTGTGTGCAATGTCATAAAAGTCAGTTCAGACCATTGTTAAAAAGATAAACTGTAAAAAAATTCTTCTAATACTAAAAAAACAAATAAGGGTACTACACTTATATTATATTCAGATGTTGTCCTGTCACTAAATATAAAACATTAATTTCAGAGTTAAAACAGCAGTCAAATCAATTACTAAAAAAATCCCCTGTAAATCTTGTTACACCTTTTGGAGACAATGTACAAAAGTAAAATAAATCCACTATAAAGCAAAAAAATCTTAAGCAGCAATACAAAAAAATCTGGTTAGTTAATATAAAACCAGTGAAAAATTACAAAAAAATCAAAATCTTGAGCAACAGTTACATGACAAACACAGTTGGTTAGTAATGTTTAAAATAAACTAATACAAGCTAATGTTCAAATAAAAGAGTTAAAAAAAACTGCAAAAGACAGAGCCAGTACAAGTTATAAAGCAAAAAAAAAACTCCAGCAAATTTGTACATACAGTCAAGGTTGTTACAAAGTATGCCACAGTAAAATAATGAAAAAGGCATATTTTTCCGACATGCTTACATTTAAAAAACGAGTAGAATACACAGCATAATTTAATGTTTAAACATTTGCCTTACTTAAATGCTTTTAAATTTTTATTCCAAAATGTTTTAAAACTTTCATCCAGTTAAATGAAAATGCTTATAAATTAGATAGCAAAGTAGGACACATGACTGCTGTTCTCATGGCATGCACACAGGGGCAGCCTCTCACAGGTAAGTTGTTAAATAATTTTAAAATCACCATCTCAAATAAATTAATAAAGCAAGCTTACCATTTTAAGCTAGCATTCCAAATAATCTATCAAAAGTAAAAAAAAAAAATACAAAAACAGTTAATACGTTATTTTTTAGAGCAGGTAAAAAAGTCCCAAAAATATTAAATGCATTTATAAAAAAATTAAAATATCCTCACTAACTTAGTACAAAGACTAATGAGGAGACGGACTATGGCCAATAATAAAAGTATACCTGCATCATATTTTTGCCTTCAAAATAGCCATTTAAGGTAATAAGTAAAGTAAAAAGTTGAGGTAAAAAACAATTGTGTGATCAACTGCCATTAAAAAATCCACATCAGCACCACTGGCTCCAAGTTTAAAAGCAAGTAATAAGCAAAAGTTGCCAACATGCTTTTCCTATAAAAAAAAAAAAAAAATAGGGCATGTTAAGCAACACTGTAACCATGGGTCTATATTGTAAAGTCGAGCGCTTACCTTATCGAAATCCCTAAGCGTCGACCCATCCTCATCAAACCGCGAAAACATCGATTGTCCAGAAGAGCTAAACCGGAAACGTTGAATTGTCATGTTTGGCCTTCTTCGGTATAGCTCTGTAAGGTAAGTGCGCGATAGTTACGGACCTTAGGGTTAGGGTGCGGGTTAAGGTAAGTGCATAGATGGTAATGTATGTTAGATTTAGTGTAGGGTTTTGTTAAGTGTATATGTGTGGATTATTTAGTTTGTTTGGGTTTAGCTTTTTAAGGTAAGTGTGCGATAGTTACGGACCTTAAGGTTAGGGTGCAGGTTAAGTTAAGTGCATACATAGTGGTATATGTAAGATTTAGTGTAAGGTTAGAAGTAGGGTTTAGTTTAGGGTTAGAGGTAGGGTTTTGGTTAGTGTATGTATGTGGTTTATTTAGTTTTTTTGTGTAGGTAGTATGTAGCGGGTGGTGAGACAAGTATGACAGTTCAACTTCTTGAATTTTGCGGTTTAGGGCGTTCAGTGTTTATGCGGTTCGATGAGGACGAGTTGACATTTAGGGATTTGATAAGTTAAGCATTCCATTTTAAAATATAGACCCGTAAACCCTACAAAGTTAAGTGCAAAAAAAAAAAAGGCATGTTTGCAAAAACAAAGCCAAAAGATGCACAAAACAAGGCAGATAAACAAGTCAATGTGCAGAGACCTTCCAATATTGGTAAGGACAGTTTTATAAAGCTCATCAGTACATAGGGAAAGGGAAGAGGTGTATGTACATTATATATATTCAGTTGATATAAAATTATTGGCAAACAGATTAAAACTAACAGGCCAGGATATTTCACAAATTGTACATTTACAGGCAGAGCACAATGGTTACCTACTGTATGGACATCGCAGAAGAGACATGGATTTTCAAAAAGACATTTTGCAATGTTTTAATGACTCTTTGTTTAGCAGGTTAGGGTTTGATTTAATGTTATTAAATTTGTAGATTGGACTAAATGTACTTTTCAGTCTTTGTATGTACAAATGCAATTAAAGTTAATGTGAAATAATGAATATGTGTGAAAAACAATGTTGAAAAAATAAATTCCAAGTTTCAACTGGATTAAAATGTATGCGTATCAAATGGCCTACACAAATACATACTGTGCAGAAAAATTTACACATTATAATGTGATGAGTTCAAAAGTTATATGTCAAGTTGTAGTTTTACCAATGGTTTTTGAACCACCATTCTATCTATACCAGTACTGGTTACCCAGTTAGAGGGAAATTATATCGATTTGCAAACTAAAACTCACAAAATCAAACATTGTACTCGTACAGCTAATCGACTGGTATGTGGTCAGCACTCACCAGTCAATAAACTGTACTTTTTACAACATTCTGTACATTTATGTAAATGGACAATGTAACCTTCTAATTTTAAAATGTTTACTGAAATATGCCCACAGTTTGTGTGTATTGTAACAAATCAAGGATTAACATTTAGTAAACAATGTCCTTTTGTGGGTTGTCTTAATAATATATCACAGTTGACATGGTATAGTAAAACATAAGCATTCCTTCCAAAAAGCAAAGTGGCAATGCCTTTGTGATAGAATCTACAAGGATGATCAATGATTAATGTAGGATTTTCACTGAAATCATTATATAAAGTCATAAATAAAAGTAAACTTTTATTTCAACAGTTGCAAAAGGTTAATAAAACAATTTTAAGTCATAAATTAAATTATGTAATTGTAAAATAATAAATTAATCAAGTTAGCTAAAAACCTAAAGCAGACACAGCCCATAATTGGTGGGCCATTTGTACAGGATGGTCTGCAAAAGAAAAAAGTTGTTAGACTAGATTATACACCCATTTCTGGTAGTAATGCTTGATGTTAAGTTGTCATTCTCGCCTTCATTTTTGCTGGATGGGTTCGGAGTCGATCCTCGGCTCTGACTCTGCCTATATTATAGCTCGAGATCTATTTTTTTACCGGCTCGAGGCAGCCCTGTAACCCACAATACCATGTGCTAACTCCCCAGATCTCGTTTGCCGCTTCGCTGCGAGGTTGTCTTTTTTTACCGGCTCAGGTCAGTAAAGAGATTTATTCTAATATACTAAATTTTCATGTAGATTTCTAGTTATTTACCCTTGTTTAGGTCCCTACTAATTGCCTTATTCATACAACCCTTTTTGTAGCCCTTCTTCCCTTCTTTAGTTAAATTTTATCTGTGGGCCTACGGGCTTTACCTTAGTTTCCCCACCCCTTACAGTGTCTGTGTGTGTGGTTTTTAGTCAGTTCCCTTAACTTTTCTAACTCTTAAGTTGAGTGTGTGTGTGGACTGACTGTGTTTACTGTGGTTAGGACTATGTCCAAAGACACTAAGGTCTTGGGATTCAAGAAGTGTGACTCGTGCTGTCAGAAAATGTCTGCAGGACTCTTGTTCTGTCTGTCATGGGTTTAGGTCAAGAGTCCTGCAGGAGAGGCGTAATAAGCTCATCCTCAGGGGCTTGTTAAAGCCCGATGAATCCCCGTCCAAGTCTGGTTTGGGGAAGTCTTCAAAAACCACCAAACCCTCGGCTCCAGCTTCTGAGTCAAGGGCTGGCATTATCGAGATGGCTCCGACATCAGTTCCATCCGGATCGGAGGCGGGCAAAGTGGTATCCGCTCCGAAACCAGCATCGGAGCCGACCCCAGCATGCAAGCACTCTAGGTCCCCCTCGCTAGATTCCATCTGATTGGCTCCGAGATCCCCTCTCCTATCGGAGCGGAGTCATAGGACTCACTCATCTAGGTCATCCAGGCTCTCCGACCACGACATCGAGAGGGTGGTCAGTAGGCTCATAAAATCTCAGGCACTAGCCGAAATGCTCCAGAGCCCATCTCACCAGACTGTGGCTCTTTCGGTACCGCTATCGATTCCTCCTCTGACTCGCCTCTCGTGTTTGGAGCCGGAGTTTATCGGAACCATAACCTTACCCACGTCGGAGCCGATACTTCCACCTTCGGCTCCGTTGTCGTTGGCTCCGAAATCTTCATTGGTTCCGTCCGTGGAGAGGTCCAGGTGCCGGGACTCCATTGTCGGCTCCGAGGGGGCGAGTGGCATCAGACCCTTGTCCGACCCCGCTCTCTCTCTCTCGGAGCTTCGGCTCTGGTTAGTTCAGCCCCGACATCATTCTCAGAGCCTTCTCTGTCAGTGACGGGGGCGGTTCCGGTCTCTTCGGAGCTGGGACTGCCTTTGGTATCTGATAGGGGAGCCTTCGAGGTGATGAAGTGCGTGCTGGACCCAGTGTCCACTCCAAGGTTAAGTTCTGCAGCTCCTCCCTCTTCAGTGCCTGTTACGGTCTCTGGCCATCCTCCTACATCTGACAACAGAGATCCAAAGCATAGGGTACCCACCTTGGGTGTCTCCTCCTCTTTCGAGGGCTCCCCTGAAGTTTCAGGGGAACCCCCTAGGAAAAGAAAGTGCAAGAGAAGCACATAGACTCCCCAGAGTCTGTCACGGACACTGACTTGGATGAGTTGGAGGGTTCCCCCAGATCCCCCTCTGAGGATGTCTCCTTTTCAGACATCCTAGAGATCCTAAAACAGAGGGGAAATTGGTCCACTCTCAAACCTTCCGAGGACGAGTCGGTTTACCTTGATGCTTTTGGATCTCGTCCTTCCACCTCCTGGGTGTCTCCCCCTTTCGACCCACTAATGGAGGTAGTGGCTAGAAAGGCGTGGGCAGCTCCTGATTCAATGGAACCTACCCCTAGGAGGCCTTCTAAATTTATTTCTGCACCAGAGGAGAAATCCTTTCTCACCAAAGGCATTTCAGTTGATGCTATGGTGGTAGCAGCAGCCACTAAAAAGGAATTGGCTGATCCTTCTGTACCTGTTCATCCTCCTAACAAAAAGAGTCCAGGACCATGGACAGGTACGGCAAGCAGACATTTGCTTCAGCGGCCTTTACTATGCGATCGCTGAACTATTTTTGTCATTTCACCCGCCTTCAGAGAGACTTACTAAAAGAGCTGGGTGAAACGGTACAGGATCCTTCTGCTGTAGGATATCAGGACAAGATAAACTCCCAGCTGGCCACCCTGAACTCCATTGTTAACTCCTCCATGCGGCTTATCTCTTATGCAGCCGATGGAGCGAGTAGGGCCGCTGGCACAGGTGTTCCGTTGAGACGTCACGCTTGGATGTGACTCTGTAACTTTGCCGATCCCTTCAAGGCATCCTTCACCAACACACCCTTTGATGGTTCAGAATTGTTTGGACCTCAGGTGAAGAATACCCTCATCAGATGCGAGCAAGATGGTAAGACTGTCTCTGCCATAGGAGTCCATTTTTCCACACCTTCTAGACCTTATCCTAAGGGACAGAGGGGTGGAAAGATGTGATTCTGCAAACCACAGGGATTCGCGCCTGCCGCACGTGGTGAATTTCCCCCTAGAGGCAGAGGGGGGAATAATAACAGATGCCACCCCAGGGGCAGAGGAGGTCCACAGAACCAGGGTTCCAGGGAATCTTTCCCTGACCAACCCTTTCAGCATCCCTGAGAAGCTGCCCGACTGTCCGCCTTCGGAGGCAGTCGGGGGAAGATTATCTCTGTACCCGGAAGCCTGGCAATCCCTCTCCCAAGACACATGGGTACAGAAGATCATATCCGAGGGTTACAAAATTCCCTTCACTTCCTCTCCGGTACAACTGCCAAGACCCCTACCAGATGTACCACCCGCAGAAAGAAGTCAGGCTCAGCTAGAAATAAAAAAGCTGTTAGAAAAAAAGAGTCATCCAGGCAGTCCCAGCAGATCAGCTAGGATCCGGAATGTACTCCAGATTCTTTTTGGTACCAAAAAAGACTGGAGACTGGAGACCCATTTTGGACCTCAGCAGATTGAACAACTCTGTACAAAAGACAAAATTTCGGATGGTAACACTGCAGTCCATTCTACCCTTTTTGGGCAGAGACAACTGGATGTGCTCCTTAGACCTCCAGGATGCGTACTATCATATAAAGATACACAGGCACTCCAGGAGGTTTCTCCACTTCTGTCTGGGAGCCAGTCATTATCAATTAAGAACCCTGCCCTTTGGTCTCACCACAGCCCCCCGGGTGTTCACCAAATGCTTAGCAGTGGTCATGGCTCACCTGAGACAAAAAGGATTCCAGGTGTTTCCATATCTAGATGACTGGCTCATTTCCGCTACCACCAAGCAGCATCTTATAATGGCCAGGGATTACACTATTCAACTTTGCAACAGTCTAGGTATTTCTATAAATTTTGCAAAGTCCTCCTTGTCGCCTTGTCAATGTATAAACTTTATAGGCGCCGTATTAAACACCACAGAAATGTCTGCAACATTACCACCTCAGAGAGTGACAGACATAAGGTGGAATGTTCAGTCCCTGTTTCAGCCCAACAGAGTTCAAGTCAAGCTAGTATTGAAAGCATTAGGCCTCATGGCAGCAGCGATCCTTCTACTCCCATTAGCCTGCTTCCACATGAGGCTCCTTCAGTGGATGCTGTTTTCTCAGTGGTCCTTTCAACAGCTACCAATGACTCACAACATTTTGCTAACCCCATCTTGCAAGAATCATCTCTCCTGGTGGATGGTTTCCCCTCAGCTTTTTTAGGGCAGACCCTTTGTTCCCCCCCCCCCCAGTTGCCACGGTGACAACGGATGCCTCCCTGATTGGGTGGGGGGGGCATTATCAAGACAGGATGGTCCAGGGCACATGGCAACAATCAGAACGCCACCTGCACATAAATGTACTGGAGATGAGTGCGGTGCTTTTGACATTGCAAGCACTTCAGAGCTCTCTTCCCACAGAGACTATAGCAATTCAAATGGACAATATGTCTGTGGTGTGGTACATAAACAAGCATGGCGGAACAAAGTCCTACCCCCTATGTCGAGAAGCACTCAGACTTTGGCAATGGGCGATTTCCTCTCAACGGTTTCTGATAGCAACACACATCCCCGGGAAGTCCAACGTCATAGCGGGCAGATTGAGCAGAACTATCCTCATACCTCATGAGTGGTCTCTAAATCAAGCGGTAGCAGACAGAATATTTCAGAAGTGGGGCCAGCCTTGCTGCGATCTTTTCGCAACTCCTCAAAACAGCAAGTGCCTCGACTTCTTCACACTCTTTCCTCTACCAGGCCATCTCCCCAGAGATGCTCTTGTTCACAATTGGCCCCGGGGTCTTCTATATGCCTTTCCTCCCTTACCATTGATCCCACAATTAATTCAGAAAGCAACCGCATTGAGATCCAAAATGATCCTCATTGCCCCGTTTTGGCCTCGACAAGTATGGTTTCCGTTCCTGCACATTTACCTACTGGAACAACCTTGGCATCTGGAACCCCTTCCGGATCTGTTGACCCATCTCACGGGCAAGCTGCATCAGTCTCTTCATTCCCTCAACCTCACAGCTTGGTTGCTCCACTTCCAGCCATAGCCAGGCTTCCCCTTATTTCTCCTCCTGTTCGTGATATAATTCTGGCTTCCCATAAGTCCAGTACTAGGAAGACGTATGCGAGTAAATGGAAGCGTTTTTCTCACTGGGCACAAACTAGGTCCTTAGATCCCTTCCATGCACCCATTCATAAGGTTCTAGACTTTCTGGCGGAACTCTTTCATTTAGGGTCATCATCAGCCACTATCAGGTTACAATTAGCGGCCATTGCTAATTTTCATGTGGGGCTCTCAGAAGCAAATATTATGTCCCACAAACTCTGTAAAGCCTTTCTCAAGGGCATCTTTTTGCTTAGACCTCCAGTTAAGGATCCGCCCCCACAATGGGATTTGAATTTACTTCTAACCTCATTGATTCTGCCTCCTTTTGAACCTGCAGCTTCTTGCTCCCTCAAGCTTCTTTCTTGGAAAACTCTGTTTTTGTAGCCATAACATCTGCCAGAAGGGTATCGGAACTTCAAGCCTTGTCTGTCCAATCCCCCTTATTTGGTCTTTCACAAAGGCAGGGTAACTCTCAGAACAAACCCTTCCTTCCTACCGAAAGTGTTCTCTGAAGCAAATCTAAACCACTCCATTGACTTGCCTGTCTTCTTCCCAGACTATTCCAACAGGGCTGAACAGAAACTACATTCATTGGATGTTCATCGCCAACTGCGGTATTATCTAGACAGGACAAAACAACTCAGAAAGTCAGACCAGCTCTTTCTCTCTTATGCTGCAGGAAAGAAAGGGCTTCCAGTATCAAAGGTTACTCTTTCCAGATGGTTGACATCTATTATTACCTTTGTCTATGAGTTGAGACACAGGCAACTTCCGTCTAAGCCTAAGGCTCATTCAACCAGGGCACTATCAACATCAACGGCCTTTCAAGCAAGATTACCTTTAGATGCTATATGTGCAGCAGCTACATGGGCTTCCAAACATACCTTTATTGCCCATTACAAACTTGATATAGCCTCCAGAAATAGAGCTGACTTTGGTTCCACTGTACTCAGGAGTCTGTTCCATTGAGCCACCCAGGACTAAGGTGCTAGGAACGCTGTCCCATCCAGCAAGAATGAAGGCGAGAATGACAACTTAACATTAAGAAGTTATGTTCTTACCATAACGTTCCATGTTAGTTGTCTTCTTCTCACCTTCTTTCTTGCATCCCTCCCTCCTGCCCCCTAGCCTGGACAGACTTGAGGTCTCTGAGTCCTTCCATTCCTGGAGATACAACATGTTACGGGTTCCCTGTACCCTCAGTGTTACTAGTAGGGAGTCCGTACTTGCAAATGAGGATTATAATAATATATTTATACTATGTCTTAGCTTCCAAACGAGATCTGGGGAGTTAGCGCATGGTATTGTGGGTTATAGGGCTGCCTCGAGCCGGTAAGAAAATAGCTCTCGAGCTATAGTATAGGCCGAGTCAGAGCCGAGGATCGGCTCCGAACCCATCCAGCAAGAAAGAAGGCGAGAAGAAGACAACTAACATGGAACGTTATGGTAAGAACATAACTTCTTATTATTATACTAACTGTCTAAAATTGTGTTTTGACTTCTATCAAAAAAAGCTAAAGGTTTTATTTCCTAATGTGTTTTCTGTAAATCACTATGAACTTTATGATCTAACCAAATAATACATATCAGTGTAACTATATTGCATGCTTTAAAAGCAAAAGGGGGAACTGTTAGACTATATTAAGGGATTAAACATTTCTTTTTCTGAAAATAAGTAGAAAAGTAGAAAAATGCAGGAGTTACTATGCATGCTTGGCATCCATACTAGGTGACTATAACTGCAAGTAGAACTGCAGATATGGATGACTCCCTAATTCATGAAATAATTACTAACACAGGTGCAAGGAAGACTGGAGACAGGAATGACTCCCTAAGTTATAAAGGCTGTCACATAAGCTGATTTTTATTCTATTTCAAGGTAAATTATCAGCAGACTGCAGGACATCAGGCAAATACCCAAGTATTGACTTCATTCAGATGGCGTGACAAAAACTGTATAAAAAGACTGCAAAACTGAATGTTGGTAGTTGGGTATTTGTAGGAACATAGTTCTGAGGTAAATAGAGAATAATCATCTGTATCTGTATTGAAAAGCAAACCTTGTACAGTAAAAAAGCTGTAAGCTGTAATCTGTACAACGTGTTATTTAATATATTAAGTTGTTTTATTAGTAACTGCATTCAAGTTGGCTACAGTAAAGTATACTTTGCTAATATCCATCAAGTTTGCTAAAATTTATCACCTTTCACATCCCAAAAGCATGCCATATAAGGAATGGCAGCAGTCCAAACTGCCCAAAGATCCATGTGTGTGAGTGCCTGCTGTGGTAGGCCTACTACAAGTCCCAAATTACAGTTGAAATTATCCTTTCAGTACTGTTATTCTAATAGTACCTAAGCAAAGGGTTGTCTCAGTATTTGTGCAAGTCTAATTTGACCTTGATTGCCACTTGAGGAGGATGGGGGTTCCTAGATCAAAGAATAAAGCTCTTGGGCGAAACGCAACAGCTATTGTCCAGAATTCCTTGTTGGTCTATCCATAGTGGCACCAACAATGTATGCTGGGTCTTGGTTTTAAGTTACTAAAGAGAACTAATATCATTTCACTTCAATGGTTGTGCTGGTGCCCAATCAGAGGACTTTCTCTGTATTTGTGTGCATGTCTGTGTTAGTAATTTGACCTGCACTAGACTCTCATTCTCTCTGGTTCTAGCCACCTTTCTTAAAACTACTGAGTCCTGGAAATAGCTCCATATCTATTTAGACCACTAGGTAAAGGTGTAATCAGAGGATAAATGAATGAATAGGTAATGAGAGAATGAATGAACGTGTGTGTGTGTGTGTGTGTGTGTGTGTGTGTGTGTGTGTGTGTGTGTGTGTGTGTGTGTGTGTTTGCATCTGATTATATCCAATAAGAAACACCACAGTTGAGCAAAAAACCTTTATATAAGACAAAGCTTTCAGGTTAAACACCCTTTCTCAATGCTATATACAGGTCTGTTTAAAGAACAATTATATAAGAGCCTAATACAATCACATGACCAGCAACCCAAATGTCATATGATCAAATAACATTATAAACGAATACATATAACAAAATACATACATAAAATACATTAAAAAAATTTTTGATAAACTTTCTACATATATTCAAAAATATAAAATAAAAAATGTTTAAAACATTTAATACAATGTTATTTTAACTTTGTACGCTGTGTCCTCGTCAGTATAGGCTTCAAAGAAACAGTGCTATTGAAGCCATGTGAAACATCTGCTGTTAGTCTAATAATCCATTCAAGCTCCCTTATTTCTAGAGAGTTTCCAATATCTCCACCTCTATCTGATATATATACACTATCAATACCCCTAAATTTAAAACTGTGATTCAACCCACATATATTTATATGTTTAAATAGGGCATTATTCTCACAAGCCTTCTTATCATCGATTTATGCTCTATTATGCATTCCTTCAATTTTCTAGTCATTTTTCCCACGTAAAAGGAGGGGCAAACAGTGCAAGTTGCAAGATAAATAACATTATTAGTTAAACAAGTAGCTGATATGTGAAAAATATATGTCTTATTTGTCGTCGGATGTATGAAAATATTATTTCCATGTATATTATTAATTTCATTATGCATAATATCACCACAACAACTGCAATTATAACAAGATGTACCCTTCCTTACCATACTATGTTGATTTTGTATATTTCCTTTAAAATCTTTATAACATAGTATGTTCTATAACATGCTGTATTAAATGTTTTAATAGTTTTTTATTTTATATTTTTGAATATATGTAGAAAGTTTATCAAAATTTTTTTATGTATTTTATGTATGTATTTTGTTATATGTATTTGTTTAGAATGTTATTTGATCATATGACTTTTGGGTTGCTGGTCATGTGATTGTATTAGGCTCTTATATAATTGTTCTTTAAAAAGACCTGTATAGAGAAAGGGTGTTTAACCTGAAAGCTTTGTCTTATATAAAGGTTTTTTGCTCAACTGTGGTGTTTCTTATTGGATATTTGATTCAGCTGTTGTTACTTTGTCATCTGATTATATCATCAGTCACTACACACAGTCACACTATTGATACACAGCTGAAAAAAAGACAGTTAAACACAAGCAGTGATCCACACAAACAAAGAAATATGGTCTATTGCCCACATGCAATACATATACTACACCTAACCATTACCTAAGACTAATACATTCCCAACTCTCAAAATACACATGCACCCAGAGACAAAATAAACACATTCCTAACTATACCTCACATTTAGTAAGCCAGTAATATCTGAACAAACCCCACCACATACAGGCTTCCTAAAGCTGTCCACTAAAAATGTGAACACTCACTACAAATAAAACTGAATCAAGACATAATGTCCATGGGGGTCTTTACCCCCAATATCCCCTAATGTGAAGACTTTACCCCTACTGTCTGACTATATGACAACTCCCTGGTTGCACTACCATGACCAAAACCACACGGAATCCTCCACTGCATCTTACTAAAACTACAGGGAAACCCCCAAGACACTTTCACATCTACTGAATCTTGGCTGATAAAGGATTACTAACTTTTGAATCCCCAAAAAACAAAACTAATGCTTTTCTCTACTAAACAATACAGTAATGAAAAAAGAAAATGTAATTTAACCTCATCAAACAACACTAAAATTGAAGAAGTAGCACAAACTGAACTCCTTGGAGTGATGATCAATTATAACTTTAAATTTGACCCCCATATTCAACAAGCCACTAAAAAATACACCAAAAGCTAGGCTCGCTAGAAGGAACTTAGTAGTATCTCACAGATGCTGGTAGGATTACCTTTGCTTCAGTCTACCTACATGCATTTCTCCTTTATACATCCCTAATTCTAGCAAACCTGAATGCCACCCTTAAGATAAATTTGGACACATGACAAAATAGCTAAATTTACCATCAATGCTCCCTACAAAACACACAGCACCACTTACCACTAAAAGCACTAAACGGTCTTGAATGCCCCAATTACCTAGCCTGTATTCAACAACTTGCTGCTCACAATCTCATACATTTACTAGGTAAATGTTCTGGATTACAAAACAGCCTACAGTATTGCACTGCTGGTAGTAAGTCTCGTCTTTTACTAAATTAGACAATAATGCTGGGCACTCCCTATACTTCCTCTGTATCTCAAAATTCAGGAATTCAATTCCAGTAAACTTAAAATGGCAAGAGAAACTCACCTAAATTAAAGCCCTACTTACTTAATACTTAGCAATACCTAGACAAAACCCGGCCGTGGTCCAGCTCCACTCCAAGTTAGGCTAATCTCCATCCATACAGGACCCCAAGTCTACACTATAAAAGCCCTCTTAAAACTGTACATATTTAATAACATGAATACTTTAAATTTAAAACTCCTTTAAACATCTTACTGTCACCTACAAGTCTATATTTTCCTCACCTTATGCTTTACTTTCCTCTCTGTTTCCATACTGTACTTCATATCTACAAAACTTGTTTTTTCTGTTCTGCTTACCCAAAATAGCCTAGACTATTAAGTAAGATAGCTAATTTAACTAACTCTAAAGCAAATTTAACTTCATAATTGTTTTACCTGTTTGAAATTGTGCATCATTCTAGCTTTACAGTATGATAGCAGTCATAAACTTACTGACATGTTCTGTCTGTCAAGATAAACCTTTTTACATAGATATCTGTTGCAAATAGTGTTTTGCTTTTGTATTTAACCTAATTTCAGTTAGTATCATGGCCATGTTAATTTACTTTTTACTTGCTACATGTTATATGTTATCCTGTTTTCCTGTACTACATTACAGATTGTAGAAAAATTGTTACTCTGCTGAAGCTTTTCAAACAAATTAAGAAATACTGCTGTAGTTGACACCACCTCAAATATAGCAGTGATCAAGAAACCCATTACTTGATTAAAAATCAAAGCATGTAGCATGATCAGCTGTGAAGTAAAAAAACTGCAGGTTAACTTCATAGATGCATATGCTCGTGTGTGTGTGTGTGTGTGTGTGTGTGTGTGTGTGTGTGTGTGTGTGTGTGTGTGTGCGCGCGTCCATTTTAGAGATATCTTTCCTTAATCTATGCTATACATAGCCATAACTAGGGCTGGATGAAAAGGGCAGCTGCCTTGGCTGCAAGCTGTTACAGAGTATAATCAACAGTTGCCAAACAGGAGCAAATGGAGTACCAGCATTCATTTAATGAAGGCATGCATGAAGTCTTGTCTTCTTAAGAAGTGAATGGGTTTAGACGTTATAGCAAAGAGCTTACACAAGCTTTTTGCTGCTGTTACTAACCCACATTGCATTTAGCTAGAAGCTTGCATAGATGTTTTTGTTTGAAGCAGTTAAGTCAGAACTCTGTGGAGTTACCTTTTTTTTTCCTCCTTTTAAGAACTTTTTTTTTAATTGACCCTCAGTTTTGGAGAATACCTAACTACAGCCCTGGCTACACTCTAGTAATCATTTTATGAGGAATCGTAAATCCAGGAGCATGAAAATATATCTGAATGTCAGGGGAGTAGGAAAAAGGTGACGGTACAAATAGAGAAATCCATTCTATCTCTCAAAGTCTCAGAAAAAAACAGTATGCAACCTATACTGGGTCCAAAACAAACCAAGAAGAAACTTTGCAGTGTGAAGGGGGTGATATTCACTTCCTGAATTGTTATGCACGTAATTTGCTTAATAAAAATTCAACATTAAAATATAACTATAAAATATGTGCTACAAAATCAAATAGAAAATAGTAGGTAGTCCCCAGTTAAGTTAAAATGGAATATCCTTCATTGAAACACACAAACAAGTGATCCTAGTTAAGTATAATGAAGAGCATCAAAAACAATCCTTATTTATATATAATCAGGTTGTGTGGAGCAAGGGAGGAGTTACAGAGGATGATTCTGTTAAGAGCAATAAAAGCATTAAAATCATTCCTTTAGCCAAGTCCCCCTTCCCACTTAACACCATATAAGGGATAAAAAGTACCATGGAAATGTAAGGCTAGACATCTTAAGATCCTCACAGAGCAATGGAAAGTAACTTCATGGATAAAAATGCTTAAAATGTATAAGATACACCCAACACTGTTTGACTACATTAGGTCTGATGAAGTTTAATACTTTATTAAATGAAAGCACTTACCAGTTATTTTATCAGTGTTTTTATCGCTTAATAAAAGGATTTTATTGTTCCACTGCTTCCTTCGATAATTCTGGGAACACTGTTGGAGTGTGTCTGCAAGATTAGTTCACTACTACCTTTTTTATTCAAACCAAGAAATGAAAGGGTAATATTGTCAGCTCAAGATAGTGGGCTACATACACACTGGTTTACAAAGTCCATTGAACATGTGGGAGAAACAGACATATGTAGGTTTTGTAAAACCGAATTGGAAACCATCACACACCTTGTTGCTGATTGCAAAGCACTAATGGGGAACTGTATAATGAATGGTATAATAATGTGGCGAGACTGTTACACTGGAGATTGTGCAAACATTATGGTATCGAAGTGGCTGAAAACACTGGAAACATGAGCCACAAAGAATCATAGAAAATGTTTATATTACATGGGATCACCGAATACCAACAGTTCAAAAGACAGATGCTAGAAAATCGGATATAGTGGTCCAAGATAAGAAGACAAAAGTAGCATTGATAATTGAAATCACCACACCCAGTAACTACAGTGTCTTGCGTACAGAGAGATACAAAGTCATAAAGTACCTGGATATGCAGGCAGAAATGAGAGCCATGTGGAAGAAAGATACCCCGACAGTTCTAATAGTAGTAGGAGCAATGGGTCTTATAAAAAAGAATTTACAATTGTATTTAGATATGTTACCAATTCATATAACTGACCCATTGAAGACTTTAATGCATACACTATACTCTCACATGAAATGTATTTTTTGTATATATTGTAAATAATGGTACCACTCCTGCGTATCTTATTCTACATAATTGTTTTCTGTACTTCATTGTTTCTCTTATATTGTATGCCAGTTTTATTGTTATCTAAAGCATGTATGTACACTGTTATTTCTTTGGAACTTTTCTCCCCAGGACTCCACTGAAAAAGGACACATGATGTCCAGTTGGACTTATCCTGGTAAAATAAACGTTAAATAAATAAAATGTAACACTGTACGAAATGGAGAAGGAACCATTACTGGGCACATTGTGGGTGTGGCGAAGAGCACTTTTGTCTGACATTAAAGAGTGAAAAATATACTAATTTCATGAACTTTAATTGTACTTTGACTTAGGAATGGGGTCCATTCCCGTCATGGTATTAGAAACTCAAAAGACTTGGAGAAATTAAAACGGCGGAAGCAATAGCCTGGTAAGTACTTATGAGCCTGTTCACAGCAAGTTTTCTTCTTATTTCTATTCATTTTATGGTCAATTACTCATTATTGCTGAAAAATGTAAATGTTTTTCACCATAAAAATAAGTCAGGCAGATTCAGATGCAGAGATTTTATGCAATGAAATAATGGTAGAATATCCATAGAGACTATAATATCAAAACTAAATATCATACACAGGTCAAACCTGGAAGAGTCATAGCAGAAAGATAACAATATTTCAGCTTCAGAAACCTTAGTGTACTGCAGTTTTCTATAGTCATGCAAAGCAGTGTTGCTCCTAAACACATATTAGCTGCATTTTACTTTACTATTTCTGACCTGGCTTTAGAGACTATCGTTTGAAACAGAAAACTCTCTCACTCAAGCCAGGACCACCTCTAGTTTATAAAGAACTACACACACACACACACACACACACACACACACACACACACACACACACACACACACAAGAAACAGAGTTGGTATTTGTGCTGACTGAGCCAAACTAAAAATAAGAGATGTCAGAAGCTTCAGAGTTGAAATTAGAGCTGAATGGGATGAAATACGTTGTATAGATCCCACATGGCAAGTAACTAAATCCCTAGCTATGAAACTTAAAAGATCTGACATTAACTATATTGAAGCTGCTGTAGATGAAGCAGTGACAGGTATGAAACATACAATAGTTTCCACAAGTTTTACTCTTGGTGATAACTCTCCCATATTACAGCAAGTTGTAGTATCATGGAAATCCTTAAGTGGGTATAAATATTCCAAAGATTAAAACTGTGAACATTCCAACAGTGAGGTTTCTCTTAAAGGAAATTAAATAGAAAACGCAGTACTTTGTTTTAAGAGAAATGACATCCCTTGTTTTTTCTAGTAATTATTTATTTTGTTATTTAAGAATGTCTACAAATATTATTCAGTATATAATGATGCCTTTGATGTCAACAAGTTTTGTAAATCTGTAAAAAATGTATTTTACATGGTATTACTCAGGAACTTAATGATTATTTTAAATGTTGCAGCTATGAGCTCATGTCACTGACTTGTACTGCACTACAATTTCATTTGCTATTTTACAGAGTTTACGAAAATGCTTTATTCTTTAATAATGTCAAGTTAGCAGACATAAATTAAGCAGGCAGAGTATTTAACTGAGTCTGATACAACTGGCCACCATAGTTCCCATGTTTCCTTCTAATAAGACCTTAGCTTTAGTAATATTAAAGTAAGAAGACAAAGGAGATTTTGCCTCTGTCACCACACAAAAAACAATGTGTTTTCATATTTATATCAGTCAAATACAGTCTCTCTCAAATATATCTCCCTGATGTCATGCATAACACTTAAGAAATATCTTCTGAAACTTAGGGAAAAAAAACATTCTGTAGCAATCACTGAGCCTTCTGGTATGTCATTTGTAAACAGCTTTTGCTTGACAAGTGATGTATTTTCAGTTTGCTTCTGCTTGGCTTTGATGGCAACATTACTTGATGGACCTCCCAATAGTACAAGGTGGTTTAGGGATACCTGATTTGAATGGATATTGTAGAGCTACACTGTTATGGTTTGTATACATAACACAAGCAGAAACTTATATTTCAAAGTGGAAAGGAATGATGAATCAGGGGAAGTTCAAGAAATATGACAGTTTTATTCCTTTTATTTTTTTATTTTATTTTATTTTTTTGTTCAGTTGTTAAATTAAAGCTCTACAAGTTTTTATAAGTATCTGCTGCCTTTCATTTCTGGCTTTCCTGGTGGTCTGGGTTACCACAGTGTTTGATTATGTTGTGGCTTTCTTCGTGCAGAATCCGTCCTTTGGTTTTGGGTTTCTAGTTTGGCTTCAGAGGCCTTGGTTACACCATGGATTTCTCCAACTCCCCTTCTGGAGATTCCTTACATATGGACATGGCCATGGCCATGGAAGTTTTATTTTTTGTTTGTTTTGAAAAATGAAATAGTTTGATTTATGGAATTGGTGCAGTATTTATGGATCAAAGGCTTATGAGCTCATCTGACATGAGGTCCATTTTTCCCCTTCTGAATCAGGCAGCTACAAGTGGTAACCATTACAACTCTACCATGTGCACAAACTTTCCATGTTCATAGCTTCATAGGTGTTTACTAGGCTAAAGACCACAAGGGCCTTTTTAAGCCTAGCCATGCATCCCAAATCTCTGACAAGTTCTGATACCCTTGATAAGTGTAAGCATGGGCCTGGGAGATTAACTATTTACAGGTTGCCTGTTTGCATCAGAAACTTGGGTGCCAAACCAGGGAGGAACTCTGCTTCACATGGATGGAGAGCCTGTTCCACATATGGGGGTAGTCTCTGGGATACATACTCTCTCTCCAGAAGGTCCTATTTATGTCACAGGCAAGGTTTAAGTGTTTAGAATGGGTGAGTCTGGTACTGTTTGTTTTGTGGATATGCAGGAGATCCATCAGAGTATGGACTGACAATGCTCTGTATGCCAGGCATAGATCTCCCCTCAAAAGCCTATAGGAGACAGATTACAGGGATAGGGGCTTGAGGCAGTCTGCATAGGACATATTACTTTTGCCCTGTATTCTTTTAGTGAGGAACCTCTGTGGACATTCCAGTTGTTGGATATGTCTGATGGAAGATCAGAGTCTAAGGAAAATTGTGGGAGATTTACCCAGATTTACCTTCAAAAATAAAAAGAATATCAAGCGACTTGTGTCATAAAGATGGAACTACTAGGAGATCTCAAGACATTTAAGGTAGAAAAGGGGCTATTAAATGTGGAAAATGCAAGGCTTGTCAGTACATCAATGTTTCCAATTTGTTTTGCCATCCAGTTTCTGGCATGACTTTTTCCTTAAAGGTGCGAGCCAATAGCAACAGCAAGCATTTGCTATATGTAGCTGACTGCCAGGATTGCAATGCCTTTTATATAGGGAAGACAGATCGCCAATTTAAAGAGAGAATTCTTCGCCATATACATGACATTGCCCATTCTGACAAGACCAGTGCTTTAGCACAACATGTTAAAATGCATCCTGCACACGCCTTTAAGTTTATGGTGCTACAGTTGATTCCTGAAAATATAAGGGGAGGCGATGTGCAGAATCACACTGAAGTTGCTGAAATTCATTGGATCATTCACTTACAAGCTGATTGTGAACCTGGACGTAATGTTGTGGTACCATTTAAACCCATTCTAAAGACCAAACATTTCAAAACCTGTTACTGATTTTCTCAGTTAGCTTTGAGTCAAGGAAAATCAAAACCTCCACTGCCCCCCACTTTCCTTGCTATGTCTTGTATAGAAAATTTTATTGGCATGAACTGGAGGGATTGGCTCGTATATGCACTGTGATTGCTTTAGGTTGTTTCATTATGGTTCATGCCTGTGAATAGCAGCCTTTTATGTGACAAGATTCATCTAATTGAAACAGAGTGCCAATTTACCACATCACGTTTTGTTTTTAACTAAGGTATTGCATTATTTTTTGAATCCATCTGAAGAAGAACTGGTATCTGTTATAGCAGAACAGTGTTTAATTTGAAAGCAAATGCATACCTAATGGAGTGATGTTTTAACTTACACTTGAAGTTTTTCCACTGACTGGATTCTACGGAGGGTGTAACTTTACCATCATGTCCTGATAGGATGTTTTACTGGAGGTGTCAGTTTGTGTGAACTTCTTGATTGGTTAAGCCTTCCTTAAATGGAGCATTTTTTTCAGTTGCAACAGGATCTGAGGAAGGGAAATCCCAAAAGCGCTTATCCATCCTGAATGGTGCACCTTTTTGTGTTTTTATATATTTTTCTACAAGGAAAAGGATTTTTATCAAGGGTTCATTTTAACAAAGGATTTCAAGAGTTTTTGGATGTCCATGGTGGTTCGTTTGTGATTTGTTCACAGCATTGGCTTTTCTTTCACGGAACGCCTTTAGCTGCTAATAGGTTTGTTTTGGACCGATTTATAAAAAAGATGGTGGTTTTATTTCTAATATTTACCATAAACCCACATTTTGCATCTCCTGTCTGTTTTTTACAGCTTCCATCCTTATAAGAAAAAGGTGGAGCTGGTCAGAGTGCAGGTGATCAGGTTATGATTTTTTCAGTACAGAAATTCATAAAATTAAGAACATGTTTATTGAGAGAGGATACCCAGTCCCTCTTATAGACAGGATCATTAAAGAAGTGGTGAGAGAGAGATCTTTGATGTTTAGACCAATATTGGGTATTGAATCTGACCACGAGACAACTTTGGATATAGGATGATTTGGTTGTAGCCATGACTCTTGGGACAGGGCCTTGGTGAAATACCAAGGGGCCATGCATGAGATTACCAACATTATTCAGAACTGGTGGTACTTTTCTGTTAAATCCCTACCATGTCTTCGCACTGCTGACGCTGCTGTAGTTTGCCGGTGTTTTGCCAGAATCTACTCATTCATTCAGGACTGACAAATTAAAATCCAATTTCCAAAGGTTATAACTCCGAAACTCAAATGGATGCCATTATTTAGTGACTTGAATCTGCAGTCGTTCATTCAAAAAGTACAGATTTTAAGATGAACAGACCAAAAATAGGAAGCACATAAACACCAACAAACTAAATGAAACCACTTAAAAACCCACCACCTACCAACATACAATTATTTTTTCTTGCACGGTATAGAGGAAAAACAAAGCTTATAAATAAGAAAGTCATTTCTAAAATTGTGGGCAGTAAACATTAACTGTTTTTTTTTTTTTTTGACATAAGACAGGACCATAACCACCAAGGCTGGAGAAAATTGATTGTTGTTAAACATAAGGATTTTGTTTTTATAGTTTTCAACTTCAGTTTGCATAATGCATCATGGCCATTCAAATAAAAAATGTCTTCTGCCCCTAAGTTACTTTGCCGTTAGTGGCTTAAGAAGACTGGTAAAGCAAAAAGAAATGAGAAGTCCCCCACCATGTTTCCATGTTTTTATTAATCAGAAGCATTATGTACAAATAATACATTAAGTTCAACCCGCATGCTTGAAGCAATGCTGACTTTTCTCCAGTTGATACCGAATCTTTGTAATTTATCAGCCTGACCATGCATCTCTAGCATATTCCAGTGGGCATATACTTTAGCGCCAGCAGCGCAAAGACATGGTAGGGGTTAAACGGAAAAGTACCCAACTGGCACCTACTTACAAACGCGCATAGGCTGATCTTCCAACTTAAGAGCATCATCATTGGTTTTAAGTCAGGTATAATCTGAAGAATTGATTTGAGAAGAAAAGCATCTATCCAAACATCCAAGGCTCCCAGCCATGGGACCCACAAATGTGGGAGATGCCCATATTATTCATATATTTTGGATTTAGACTGCTTGGTATAGGACAACTATTTAGCCACCCAAATTCATTTTTGCAAAGGAAATTGCAATGCTAGCAGAGTGCTTTATCTGGCTAAGTGTGAATCCTGCCCTGCTTTTATATAGGCAAAACTGAACACTCTCTTAGAAAAAGAATTTATGGACGCCTATATGACATTTGATGTAAGAATTCTAAGAATGCTCTGTATAAGCATTCACTGTCCTGTTTGTCCTTTAACAAGTTCATTTTTGCTGTCTTGGATATTGTTGAAACCAGCCCCAGGGGTGGAGTGTGAGAAACTTGTTTAGAATACATGGAATATTATGGCAGAGTAAGCTAGATGCCACCCATCCCCCTGGAATCAATGACCAGATTTCTATTTTACCAGTCCTTAAACTGGGGGCTGCCAAACTTTGATGGCTATTTTTTTTCAATGTTTAATTTCGTCGTATTTCTTTGCACCTCTAAACATCGTTTTTTCCACCCTGGATTTACATTGGTATTCACAACAACTGGCTTTGTTCAACTTGCTTTTAAAATATTTTTAATATCACATTCATAACTTACTATTTCTATTTACTATTTCTAACTTGATGACCCAGTTTTTACATTCATTAATTTTTAAACAACTGTGTTTCTATTTTTATTCCTTTGTGTTTCACTGAAGTTATGAGGTATGCCATAGTTTGTTTCTGTCCTTTTAAGTTTTAATTAGAACTGAGGAAGTGAGATTTTTTTTTAAACAGCTTGATCCAGCTAATTTCTGTTCTGAAGAAGTTCGTGTTACAGCTAACTGAATGAAAGCACTTAGATACTAGGCTGTTATATAGATTTTATCCATTATTTATTTATTTATTTTTGTCAGTTCTTAAGTTAAAGATGTACACTTTTTTTATAAGTACTATTGGCTGCCTTTCATTTCTGGCCTTCTGATGGTCCTGGTCACATGGTGTTTGGTTATATTGTGGCTTTCTTTATGCAAAATCCACACCTTGGTTTTGAAATATGAGACTGGACTTTTGGATGCAGATCCTTAAGGAAAATAATAAACATACAGAATATTGTATTCATAAAAGTGCAGATAGTATTATAAGAGTGAAGCCAACACAGGAATGGTGAAAGGAGATTTTACCAGTAGGGATGACATCAAGTAGGGGGTACAGAAAATAGGCAAGTGGGATTGTAATTTACTGAAGATAACTGGCAAATGAATCAAGATATTGGGAGCAAATAACTGGAGAGTGAAAGGTAATGCAGTGGGATGTGGCCAAGCAACAGTCCTCCCAGGAAATAATAACAGAGTATAGGCAAAGGGGAGACCTAAATGAAAGACCTGCTCTGGTAGAGTTTTTAGTCAAATCCAGAACAGTAGCTGGTGTTAAAAAGAGATAATTAGTACTGCATATAAATTATTGCATGATCACTATAAGAATCAATAATAGGAGGTTCAACAGATTGGGAAGAGAGTTGAAACGCACTTTACAAGGGAACAATTAGAGGACAATACGTAAGACTCATAAGTATGCAACGAAGTCCAGAAAGTTTAGGAGTTTGCTTAGAAGTGTTTGCATAAGCATTTTTATACATAAAGCAAATCTAGCAAATGTTGGAGGTGTGATGGGAAAGAAAGAGATAACTGGGAACATGTTTTTTAGGAGTGGAATGAGTTGGCAGATTTAAATAATTCCCTATAGAGTACTCTGACAGAAATATTGGGAGAGCAAATGGCTTTAAATAAGGAAATGATTCTTTTGGGATGGGACACATGATCTGAATTGTCTAGAGTCTTAAAGCCTTAAGTTAAATTCTGTTGGTGGTCAAAAAGAGCACTTATTACAAAATGAAATTCAAAACTAAAATAACTGTATTTGAAGTATTGAATATTGTAAAAAAGATAAAAGAACTAGAAGAGGGGTGTTTTTAAAAAGGAAGACTCAAATTACATAAAAATGGAATTTGTATGGACATTATATGCAGAAAAATGTTCAGGATGAGGAGTAAGGTTTAAGGGAAGGTAGAAATTGAGCTGTTTATGTAATCTCCAACTGAATGACAGTTATAAAGAAAGAAAACATGTATAATGCATGTAAATGGAAAAAAATGTTAATGTTTTATTTTCTATTAATATAAGTGTGTCTTTCTCGAGTGATTCTTTAATAAAGGTGTTTGAAAAAAATACTTGGTGGAGTGCAGTACAGTGCCCAATTTCTCTGTTCATATTAATGGTGGTTTTAGTGTTGATATTCACAAAATATTTCAACATAATGAAAATAAATGATGGTGATTCTTAAGAAGTGGAGAACTAGAAAGGCATGTATTATATTAGACAATATATCAAATAACCAGTATTATCACAAGCAACACTTTGATATAATGCATTTTAATGATTCATTTGATATAATACATTTTAATTAATATTTAAGATGCATAAAAATAAAAACATATTGTAGCATTGCTTAGTACTAGCTGATGAGATGCCACAGTCATCTATAAACTGATAAACTGTTGTTCACTGTTCTTGATGGCCTTGGTGAGTGAAGGCAGCTGCCAGCTTCCAGCATCACAAAATCAGTTATTTGGATATAGCTGAAAGTTATGTTATCGTACAGTGGGCAGAGTAAAAGATAGTAAATAAAAGGCTGGCTGGAGCTTCCCCACCATCTCTCATTCACCCAACTAACTACAGCACACAAAATAATCTACAAACCCACATACAGTCCTGCTCTCTCAACTCTACTTGCCAAATATCAACCCAGCAGGCAACTAAGACCTGAAAATCATCTACTTCTAAAAGTAGAAAAGCCCACCTTACCTGCTGGTCAACTCCTCTACTCTTTCACTGTTGCCAAACTATGGAACTTGCTTTGACCTTCTATAAGAAACACAGGCAACACCACCACCTTCAAACAAATACTGAAAAATCATCTCAACTCTTCCTGGCTATGTACCTGCTCTATAACCAAGCCTCTTCCTTCTCCTTATATGATAACTAAACTCCTATGCTTTTTGCTACTAGTGACTGATGATAATTTCTCCATATTAGTTATTTTTTCATCACTTGTTGATACTGGCACTATAATGCTGATTAATATATATCTCTGTTTGTACTGCTCTGATTAAATTCATTTGGCAACCAACTAAACTCCTGCTTTTATGTATATATTCTGTATATATTACTCTAATCAAACCAATTAAATTCCTGATTTTCTGTATATATTACTATAATCATTATGTGTAACACTGTTTCTACTTCAGTACCAGTTAATGTTTATTTTTTTTCTTTATCTATGTTCTTGTCGGAGCTTTTCTCCCTGAGGCTCCATTGAAAATGTGCTCTTTTAGGCCCAGATTGCTTTCCCAGTAAACAAATGCAGTTAAATAAATATAAATAAGTAGTATAGGAGAACAGACAGATATACCTAAAAGCAATATCTCCAAAATGTTAAATAATTAAATTTGTAGGAACAGAGAATCTTATCCTAGTAGAGATAATTTGCATTAATTGTAAGGTAGTCAGGAGGAAATTAAGGGGTCTATATTATCTTAACAAAAACTGAATTCACCGAACTGCATCTACATCCGAAATGCAGTTCATCAAATTCACTCTTGTGGGAGGCTGTGCCCCTCACACCCCCCAGTATTCATATATACCAACTCTGAGACCGCACTGCAGTGAGGAAAGGGCAAATTTTCTGATTCTCGTTGTACTGCAATTTCACTGTTATCAATCTGCTGAACTGCATTTCCGATGTAGATGCAGTTCAGTGAATTAAGTTTTCAAGTACATAATATAGACCCGAAATTAAGGCATGACAATGAGAGCATTATTTATAATGACTCACTCTGTGGGAGGCAGATGAGGCTGAGGTAGGAGACTGCAAACAAATCAAGGGAGTAAACAAACTATGAAAGTGGGTCAGGAAGAAAGTACTCAGGGTTATGGATAAGGATGTGAGAAAGATAAAATAGAAACAAGAATAATGTCAATGTGGCTCCAAAGAAATGCAAGTCTAACAATTAGAGGAAAAGACAGGGTCTACAAGAGATGGAAAGAAGGGGGTTGAGAAGGTGGGGGAAGAATAGTACAATGAGAATAGCAAAAAGCTAGTGAATGAAGCTTGAGGTGTACAAGCCTGAATGTAGCCATAAAATTTCTTGAGATATTGACATGTCAGCATTATTTTGGTAAATTTGGGGAAGCTTATATGTGCTTAAAATGGCTTTTCAGCCGATAGCCAATGAACCTATAAATGGTGACAAAGATGGTAAGGGCAGCAAAATTTAAGTCAAATGAAAGTTAGCAGAAGGGATCAAGAAGGAAATAAGTTTTTTAAAGGTACATTGCCAAAAAAAAAGGCGGATTGACAAAACATGCCAGGCTGACCATGGATAGGGGAGAATCGCAGAAGACTGGGAAAAACAGGTACTGAAAGAATAATTTATTTCAGTCTTCACAAATGAAAGCAAGTGGAGACTGCTATGCTAGGATGGAAGCAACCAAGAATAGGGGGACAATGAACAAACACCCAGACAAAGAGGAAGAAACGAGGAGTTCAGATGGAAATGACTGCTAAAGCACAAAGACCAGGTGGATTCTCGTCCAGAGTTTTCAGAAACGTGGCAGTTCTGTAGCCAGACAATCAAAACACAAATATTTGACATATCACTGTCTAGTGCAAACATAAAGCAGAAGTGTAAAATGACAAATGTGGCACTGCTGCAGGAGGAGGGGAGTAAAAAAAAAATCAGGGAGCTATAGGCTTATTAATATTGCAGTAACAAGGAAGGTTCTTAGGTAGGTACTAGGCTATCCAGCCCTAGGTCCTATACAAGCCTAGCCAAAAAGATACCCTGGCTTTCACCACCCAAGAAAATTATTTTCCTGTGCCCCTGTTGAGCAGAGCCACAGAGGTGATCCAAGGGTGAATTTCCTATTTCCCATCCAATCATCAAGATTTTTATTTGAGTGCTAATGAGAAGCTTTGTTTGATATAGTTAGGTAGTTTGTTCCAGAGTATGGGAAGTCTCTGTGACAGGAATCTATCCCACCAGCATGTTCTGTTTATTGTGGTGACAAGGTTTAGGTCCCTAGAACGTGTAACTTGGAGGGATTGTGATTTCTTTAAGTGGAGCATGTCCAACAGCTCTGGGTTTAACATAGCTTTGTATGTTAGGTAGAGATCACCTCTGAGTAAGCGATATGCAACAGAGTAAAGCTGGAGTTTTTTGAGACGGTCTGTGTTGGGCATATGTTTGAGGCTGGTAATCCTCTTTGTGAGGTATTTCTGCAACTTTTCCAGTTGTTGTAGATGTCTTGTGAGGTACATACCAAAAGAGGCGTTGTACTCTATAATGGGACTAATGAGTAATGAGTAGAGGGGAACAATGACCTCTTTTTTTTCCTGGATGAGAAACCTTTTTTGATGAGGTGTGCCACGTAGAAGGATTTCCTGACTACTGTGGTGATGTGACTATCAAATGAGAGACTACTATCCACCTGTGTCCCAAGTTCTCTTATCACACTTTGTGGTAGGTAGACTAACACCTATGTGGTAACTCATGAGTACAGAGATTTTGCCAAAGGAGATGACAATGCCATTTTGGCATTGAGCTTGAGGCCATGGCTTTGACAACAGGCATCTGTCTCAGTGAGGCCCTTTTGTAGGATGTCCCCATCATTAGGAGTTTAAGTTATGGCTCCTAGTTTGCAGTCATCTGTGAACTTTGTTAGCCAAAGACCTTCTGTGTTAGCCTGTACTTCACAAAAGTAGATACCAAACCGGTGAGGACCCAGGACTGAACCCTGTGGTACTCCACTTGTCACTGGTCTGAAGTCTGATTTGGAGTCTGCTACTTTCACAGTGTGGGTTCTGTCAGTGAGCCAGTTGGCAAACCATCTTGTGACATAGGGATTTATACCTAGTTTAGTGAGTTTATTTATAATTCAAGAGTGGGGGGTGGTGTCAAAAGCCTTGGAGAGATCTAGATAGGCTGTGTGAACCACCTTACCCTTGTCTATGGCTTTGGAGACTGCTTTAAAGAATTATATCGGGTTTAAGAGGCATGATCTGCCTTTTACAAACCCAAACTGGGTGAGGTCCAGAGTTTGGAGATTACCAATGTCTTTGTTTATAAGTTCCATGATGATATGTTCCATGGCCTTGCAGGCCAGGCTCATTAGGCTAATGGTAGTTCCCAAGGCCTGTGGTGGCTCCCCCTTTGTGGAGTGGGATAACCGCCGCTGTGCGCCATTCAGTGGGCACAAAGCCTGAGGTGAGGCTATGATTGAACATGGTGCTTAGGTGGGTGCCAGTTCATTCTGTAGTTCATGTAGAATGCATCCTGGGATGTTGTCAGGTCTCATGGATGCCATGTTCTTGGCTTTGGAGAGTGTGGTTTTTACCTGTGCAGCCATGATTACAGGAAATTTGCATTCTTCCGGTATAGAGATGGGCCCTTTAGGGGATGAGAGTGGGGTAAAGTTATCTGCCAGGATGCTGACAATATCAGTTGGTTCTGTATATTTAGTGCCATTGTGCTGTAACTCAGAGCAGATCTGAGTGTTACCATTGAGATTCATGACATAGGTATCGAATGCTTTGTGGTTGTCTTTAAAATCAGTGGCGATTTTGTTTTCATAACTAGCTTTGGAGGATTTTATGAGGGATCTCAGCTTCTTACTGAGGCTGACCAGGGAGTTCCTCCAATCATGGGATGTTACTCTTTTTTGCAACAGTTTCTTTCTTCTGTTGTCGAGTTTGTTTATGGCAGGGGACCACCAGATTAGCTTCCTTTTTTTGAAGGATTGCATCTTGGTTCTGTTAAGGGTACATATTCCATGCACTCGTGTAATTGCTTATAAAGTGCATTTTTGTAGGATTCAGCAGTCGTACCTCTATTGTCCATCTTGAAGAACATTCTTAGGAGATGGGTGGTAGTATTTCTAGAGGACAATAATCTCTGGAACAACCACCATCATGTGTTCATGACCCGAGGGCGATAGTGTAACATGATCCAGTTTTATGAATGAATTGCAATTAAATTTAACAGGAGGGTATGAGCGATGTAGTCTGTCAGAACTTCACTAAGGCTTTTCATTCAATCATACAGGAACCTAAGAAAACTGGTATTGTTGTGAGTAGGACCAAAACTGAGGAAGTGGACAACTGCATGATTACAAGTTAGGGCATTAAAGGATGTGATGAAAGGAACACTGTCAGGAACTGGGAAAGTGATTAGTGGAGAAGAGCAAGGGAATGACCTTCATCCACTGCTGCTAGGTGTGTTTGTCTCAGACATAAATGAGAGAACAATGAACAGGATCGTCCTCTGCTGATAATACAAAAATAGGTGCTGCAATGAAGGATGGAGGAGGTCTATATAAGGATTTGGAAATGCTGAACAGAAAGGCAGAAATGTGGTAATTGAGATTCAGTGCAAGCAAAGTATAGTGTACTAAGGCAACAGCAACTCTGGTGTGAAGTATGAGCTAGAGGAAGTAGAATATGTTGGCAGCAAAGCAGGAAAAGCATCTGGGGGTGTTGACCACTCATGCACTGGATCACTCAGAGAAGACTGAGAGGGCAGTGGCAGCAGCAAACATAAGGCTGAGGGTGTATGCTAATGAGGTTATAGTCCATAAACAGAGGTATTGCTTCACTCTCCAAGGCCTTGATCAGACTATGCACCAAGTACTGTGTGTGTAGTTTTGACTGCCACATAAAGAAAAGGATACTGAATCCATCAGAAAGCTAACAGAAAGATCCATGGGATGTAAAGGAAAGCATATGATCAGTTGCGAGTAGAGCTTTAGCTCTTCTCTCTCAAGATTACAAGAGATTAGTAGAACATTATATTTTTGCTCAAGATTATGGCAGAGAAATGTGCAGGTATCATTCTGAGCATACCTCTGAACTGTCCAGATCTTTGCAAAATGTCCAAATTTTTGCTTATTTTTGGTCTATTACACACAAAATTTATGATTTTCTGACAAATCACTAGGATGATCTGAGAAATGAAGATGCTAAATAATGACATGTTTGAGTTTCAGACTTCATATCCTTCAGAAAAATGCACACTAAGACAAATCATGTTATTCTACCAACTTTCTAAGTTTATAAGAGGAATATTTAACATTTGTTTCCATTTGTGGGCATTTGTCCTTCCCATTATGTCAGGCGTTGTACAGATTTTTTTACAGTAAAAGGTTAAGAGGTATAATTATGAGCATGAAGGAGATACTGGGGTAGGGGGCACATGCAGCAGGTTGAAGTGGCTAGTTACTCCCTGGGTCTTCCAAACTATTTTTCTATAGATGGGGTTGAAGACACATGGAATAAAGTACAAGAATGGGGCAGTGGTCATAGTACAGGTAGAAAAAGGAGAAGGAGAAGGTAGGGAATGCAAGGGATTTAGAATGTTAAGACACTTAAAATATTGGCTTATTTTCTCCTTCTGCTAAGGAAAGTAATGCAACATAATGAGTTAAAATACAAGGAAAAGTAGACTGCTTTGACTTTCTTGAACTTATTGTATTGCAAAGTGTCACATAACATAGTGGAATTAATCCCAAACTGGTTCTGGGGTACAATATGCAGCATCCTGGGAGGAGATGGTTGATATTCCCAACTTCTTTGTATGTGTGACCTGTACCTATCCTCCTCATGCTATCTTCTATTGACTAAAAATGTATCCATCCCAATAGTGCCTTTTTTAGGCAATGTCGGTCTTCTAAAGCTTCCAACATAAAGAGGATCTGGATAACACAGAGGCATTGCTGCTCAGTGCCAGGAGCTTAACAAAAAAGCTTCACTCCCTGTAAACACTTTCTGTTCTCTGGAAAGCACCTGAGACCTGGTTCAAGACCAATGAGTGCACTTAATCAGAGCAGAGTTTCAGTGCCTACCACATGTTCAGGACCACCGCATTAGAAGAAGGCACAAAAGACAGCAGTGGATCCATATTCTTAAAAAACTTCACCTTCAGACATTTTAGACAAATTGATAGGGTTGCCAGCCCTCTGTTTTTTTTCAGACTATCCAGAAATCAAACTGATTCTCCAGTAGTCTGGAACACATTGTACAAGTTCCGGTATTCTGTTTCAGAAAAGGAAACAGATCATTGGAGTTGGTAAATCGGCTGATTTGCTATGCTTTTTTATGGAAAAGCATAGTAAATCAGCTGAAAACAGGCAGTAGGAACAGAAAAAGACAGCATTCCCTGCCCTGTGGTGTCATCATGATGTCACAAAATGGGCGGAATATGGGTGGGGTTGCTGGTGATGTGAGGGGTGTGGCTTTACTCCGGTTTAAGCCACAATGAAATGTGACAACCCTACAAGCTAATGATCTCCATGTTCAACTTAATGTTACAAAACCCTTTATTATATTGTAGCTAACTATAGTACCCCTCTCCATATCTCCCTCAACCTGTACCTTCTCTGTAACCAGTATGAAGTCCATAGTATTAAGCCAAACACCATTCTTCTAGGAGACTTCAACTGGGAGTCTTGTACATCTTCCAACATGTATGCCTAGAAATTTCCTGACTGTATCAATACAAACATTCTGGACTAGTTAGTCCACACCACTACAAGGGGTGATAAAATATTGGACATGGTCCTTAATAATATGGGGCAGCTTTCCTCCCTACTAATTGCAACTCCACTTGGCCCTATTAAATTAGACCACAGGTCAGTCATTCATCTTAGGACTGAAGCCAGAGTCAGATGCCAGTACCTCAGTATTCAGAAATTATGCCAAGGCTAATCTGTTAAAACTGAATGATAACTTGTCTAAATTCAAAAGGCTCTTCAATCGTGATGGCCCCACTGTTACTATGGAATCCTTTACAAACAAATTCTGTGCCCATGTAAATAGATGCACCTGTGCCCCCTTCAGAAGTAAATGCAATGCCAAATAAAAAATATGCCACTATGGTGAAACCATAATATAATCAGGCTCTGTAATAAAAGAAAAACACTAATTACATACAAAAATAAATGCAACTTTCAAGATACCAGTAATCCTCTTGCAAAATAAAAAGGATTATAGACCCCAATCAAAATCAAAGCCAGATATGAAGTAAAAAAAATGCCACCCAGGCAAAGGATAACCACAAAGCTTTATTTAACTATGTTAAAAATCTTAGAAACAATGGCCTGACATCCACAGAGATATTAGTAAAGGTTCTCACATACTCTGATCCGGAAAATATAGCTAATATACCAGCAGATGAATTTAGTTCAAATTTCAATCCCACCTCTCCCATGTTATATTCCTATGTTACATAACTACATCTCCACCCCCTCCTTCAAATCTCCCAAGAATAAGTCCTTAAGGCACTAACCAAGGTCAAGAACACTACTTTTATGGAGCCAGCTAATGTACCAGGCAGCCTACAGTTTAGCTAGAAATATGACTTGTCAGACCTCTTACAGAGGTTATTCAGTATCATGCTCCAAACAAGCTTTGTGCCAAATGAGTGGAAGACAACAATACTCATCCCTTTGCACAAAGGTGAGGTATCAATGGACCTGGGTACTTAGAGATCTGTAAGCTTGATCAGCTATAAGGCTGTGGAAAGCATCAATATAGAATTAGTGAATAAGAATGTATGTAACCTACAGACTCTCAACCCAGGCCAGTTTTGATTCATTAATGGCAGATCCTGCCTACTTAACCTGGCTGATTTCTTTGAGAAGGTTACTGAAGCAATGGTTGAGGGCAGATCAGTACAAACTACATACCTAGACATTCAAGACAATCCCATACTCTTGTATTGTCAATAACTCTCCCAGCCAAATATAAATTGCTATGTAACTCAGTGAATAGCAAATTGGCTCACAACTGGAATCAAGGAAATTAGGGTGGGCTGCTCCCCTCCATAAAAAGACCTCTGCCTAGCAATGTACCCCAGAATCAGTCTTTGCAACACTCCTATCATTTGTCATGGAGGTCACAGCAAATGTTAAGTGTTTGTCTGACCAGGTTTGGAAATTAATGTAAACTTGTTGCCATCATAAACTCTCCAGAGGCACCAAAATCCTCTGAGGGCCTTTTCTAAACTAATATCTGGTGTTAAGATCATGGACTAAAACTAAATGCCAAGAAATGTATAATAGTATCCTTCAGCAGGTATGATTTCCCTTGTAACTATCACACTTGAAAGCACACCTTTAAAAGCTGATCTAGTAGTTGGGGATTAGGGGAAACTATGCTGACACTGAGCTATCCTTTGATCACCTTGTATCCAGTATTGTTAAGAAGCCCTTTTTCATCACACAGCTTATATCCAAAGGTATGGCATCTAGGTGCAAGGATGTAATCATTCCACTGTACTCTGCTCTCATGAGGCTGATCATTGTATGTAATGCATCATTCGCTATGTACCTGACCAAACACTTGTCATTTCAATGCTTTCTCATTAAAAATAAAATCAAGGGCCTAAATCAGAAAAAAGTATGCAGACCATCTCAAAGCCTTGTACTTCTGCTCTGTGTCATCCAGGCTACTAATAGGCAACCTCTGCCTCACATGTAGAGCCACAGTAGACCCTGTCTTATCAGATCTTCTACACATTAACAAGTCTAATGGTAGCATGAACGCCTTCACAATGGATATCAGTCTCCCTTGCAGCATAATAAATACAAAAACATGGCATGTCTGCAGGGAATAGGAGCCTTGAAGCTGAACAATAAAAATCCAAATCTGAAGAAGTCTTGATATAGTTCCAAGATGAAAGTGCTTATCCTTGATTGCTTTGAGATTTTTAACTACCCAGTTTATTAAAAATGTTTTAATGTTTGGATTATTTTATTGTTCAGTGCAAGTTTGCTATTCCCTGCAGGTGTGGCAGTGGTTTGGTTTGCATTTACCTTGGTTTGGTTCTTTTGCAGCATAAGTATAATATGATGGAGAAACATGTATGTAGCCTACCACAAAGAATACATCTTTTATGGAACAGTCTTATGCTCTACATATACTAAAGTACTTCTGTTATTCTATATTCAAACATAATTTAGACAAATGGATGGGAAAGTGCAAATTCACTCCTGGCTTAATACTCCTATCCCTCATGGATAGAGACAACAAGTAAATTTCCCAGCATTTCCTTATTTTCTCAACTCTGGGTTATATATTCTTGAAGTATAAGGGATAAAAACTAGTGTGGAAAAGTAAGACCAGGCTTCTTAAGATCCTCCTAAATCAGTAACCTAGTAAGTAATTATGAACCTGTAACCATACAGTGCATTTTTTCAATTTTGTTTAATGGCTTATTTCAAATAGAAAATATTGATTTTTCTGTGACTAATACAAACACAGTGACATTGTTACTGATATTATGGTTTGGTTCATTAGCCAACTAGAATTCTCATATTTGAACAGCCATTGTATAATATTGGTTACATTACTAAGTTTCTATCTCTTTCTTTTCCCACTCTGATAAATTTTAACAAGAAGAATGAACTACAAATGGACAGATAAACACAAGCCAGCACTGCAATACAAACACAAATAGTTATCAGCTCATCAGGAAAATGCAATCTCTTGGGTAAAGTAAAAAAGATACCAGGTATACCAAAAAAGAAAAAAAAAAAACTTTTTGTCTATCAGCAGTGTCAGTCAATAGTAGTGAAGTAAAAATATACCCAGTTATAACCATAGCAGAGTCACATTTGTGAGTTAAAATTTTCCCAGTATTTATATTAAAAGTCAAACATTACTACATCATTAAAGATAATGTGCAGTTCTGATTCAGTATATTGTTTGCTTTTGTGTCTGCTTGGCACTTACAAGATCTCTCTTTTCTGAGGAAAGAAAATTCTGATGTGAGAAATGACTTACTACATTTTATTCCTGTTGTTCATTATACTATTCTTGATACAGAGCAATATAAAGTGATGGGGCTAGTTCAGACAGGTACTAACTAATTTCAAGTACTTTTGTATGAAAACTAACAGCATTAGGTCAGGTAATTTATGGTAGTTTATCGGCAGGGTTTTTTTTATATAATAGCAAAAGCCTTCTACAACAATTCATCCTACAATTTAGAGTAGCTCTTATCAACAAAATAAAGGCATGAAATGATGAATGCTTCTTTTTCTAACATGCACTTAGTTATTTCAAGCATTCATCAGTTAAAGTTAGCAACATTTTGCTGAAATTTATCAGTAGGAAATCCTATAAGGTCAAAACCCTTTTCATCAACTTTATCCTGCCATTTGCATAGCACTTAGTAAAACAGAGAAGATGTTTTTTTCCTGCAGACTCTTGCTTATTTCAGATGGTTTTCACTGAAAGCTAATGGCTGTTGGTGCATTTACTAAAGCATTTTTCTCAAAGACTAAAAGCAAACATTTGGTCTGAAAAGGATTTTAGGTATGATATCAAGCAAACATGAGAGGTCAGAAGTATAAAGAGCTTAATTTTGTGATTTATGGCCTGTTAGGCTCATTAAATCTCAGAATATTACTGGGTAAAACACATCACAGGGATTTATTTTTCATAATCATATGTTTCACATATACTGCACTAAAGCAAGACAGAATAATTCAGTATTTGTCCTAGTAGATAAATAGGCTAAACAATGGAAGAAGACCATTTGTACTGGCAGTTCAAGCAGTGCTGCTATCAAGGGAAAAGGTGATCAGTAGCCCTTGCTCTGTAGTTAAAACATAATGTTTACAAATGGTTATATTGTTTTTATTCCATTTTATTCCTTGATGTAGACCTATCATTAAGTATCTCTTCGGCTTCATGACTATATTTGTTTTCTAAAAGACAAACTTAGACAAAGGAGGTGTTAAGCAGGGTATAGCAGTAGAATGCAGGTGGAATTAGGGGCCTCAGTCAGACAATACAGCAGAAGAGAGTAAGTTCCATTATTAAGCCTTAGTATTACACAGTTCAGATAAGCAATAGCTCAGTTCTACAGTACAGTGGCTCATTCTAATGACATCCTACACACCCAAATGGCTATATATATATAAATAGATGTATTATAAATTTCAGGAATTTTTTTTTGAGTGTTAAAGCAACTTTAAAAGTCAAAGTATTCAGTCACAAAAAAAAATACTTGCCTATTGGTAATTACCCCAAGACCAGCTTGAAATGAATGCAACTACTTCTCCTTTTCAAAAATGTGTCACAACTTTACAAACTGCACCCTGGAATGTTAGTATCTGTGTGATCTGGTTTTGCGTCAGTTTAAAATATGAGAGTAGTTGTTTGCCTACTGTTCTTTTCATTATATCAAATATGATGTTCTCCATACTGATCCCTGCTGCAGTAGCCTTAGCTATATTGGTTATCCTGCTAATGGTATAACAACCAGCCAGCTTCCAAAGTTTCATGGCACCTTTCATCCACCTAAACTGTCAAGCAGCTCAAGCCGAGCTGACTAAAAAGACAAGTTTGTTCATGGAGACATTCAGAGCTTTACTGCCACTGAAAAGTATAATTTTCTGAGACTTTTGTGGATTGATGGTCAGCTTGTGGTTTCCTTAGCTGTGCAGATAAGTTCCCTTTGAGGAAAAAAAACTTACATTTTCTTATTTTTTACTTATGTTTTATTACTTTCCTCTTCAGCAGTTATGTTAAAGTTAGGAGTGTTTTTTAACAGATTGTCACAAGACTGTAACATACTTATAAACTGAGCACTCCTTGCTTCTGTCAGTTTAAAAGTAGTGTTTTCTTATTGATAAACTATTTTCTGTGGAGACTTTGTTTATTTAAGGTATTAGGGCTGCCATAGTGTTTCAAAGTGCTTTTTACCGTGTTTTGTCTGTCAAAAAAAGTAACTTTTGTGGACTGGTAATTTCACTGCCAGTGTTGCTTGTTTTCCTTAGGATAGAAGCACCATTTTTGTCTTGACCATGGAACACATTGTTACTCCCATGGTTGGAACTTCTTCCAGCCCCAAAAAGAAAAAGTTAAGGAAACATCCATTGCCACCACAGCAGGCTAGCAGTTTGCCTCAGCCACAAGTGCGTGACTCCACTATGACCTTTACTGTACTTCAGACTAGTCATCTTTTACTCCAGCTTCCTCTGGTGTAGTACCTGCAACCACTGTGGACTGCGTGTTAGCCATATCCTCTGGAGCTGTTGTGGTCCCCTCAAAGGGCAAAGGAGAACCACTCTTGTTGGTCCTGTGACAGGGAACAGGGAATGTTTCCCAGTTGTGGAAGAATACTGTGCACATCTGTTGGAAACCAGTGGCTGCCATTAATAACACAGGTGGTCCCATTTTCCTGTCAAAGAGAAAGAGAAAACCAAGCATGTATCTACTCCTCCTCAAATTTCTTTGGATAGTGGTAATTTACTGGGACTGGCTTAGGGCTTTATTTAGACTATTGATCCTTCTTGTGGAGTTACTTCTGGTAAAAGAGAGATGCCTCCTTTCCTGAAGAGATTCAAGAGTCTGAATCTGAACAGAAAGATGCAGGGATGGATTCAGGGTTTGTCATTAGATTTCTGATTCAGACTCAGTGGAAAGTTCATTTTCTGATTCTCCCTGAGTTCTCTTTCTCTAACACTATTGCTAGAATGTCCCTGTGTTTTCAGTGGGAGAACACTGAGGTTTCAAATTCTCTCAAAAAGATTAGTTGTTACAGAAGGATTTTCCAGGAACTACACCCTTGCCTCCTGTCCTGTCTGTTTTAGAGGATATGTGCCTGCTATTTTCCTGATAGTCATCCATATGATATGTCCCTAAAAGGGCAGATAGGATGTATAAAGTTTCTCAGTTTTTAACATTTATATAATATCACCAAACCTGAACCCAGCAGCTATAGCCTAACTGACTCCCCTGCTGCTAAGCACTTAAGATAAGGATGGTTAAATTATTGGTAGGTATTGGAAAGAAGTGTATACTTATGCTACTTTGATTTTCATAATTTTAAATTGTCAGGCTCAAATGTTAAAGTTTATTCTGACATATTGTGAAAGTGTGAGGAATGTTTTATCTACAGTTCCTTCTTGTGAAGAAGAATCTGCTTTAAATAACTTGGTTTCTTCCATTGCACAGGTTACTACTGATTGTTTTGCAGTGTGTGTGTGTGTGTGTGTGTGTGTGTGTGTGTGTGTGTGTGTGTGTGTGTATGATGTTGCTGATATTTCTTTCAGGGCTATATGGCCACTGGCATATTTTTAAGGAAGTTTGCTTGGTTGCACTCTCAGTATCTTCCAGATGATGTCAAAAAGTATGATGAAAAGGGCAAGCTGATCCAGAGAATCTCTAAGATTTTCAGCCCTTATTTTCTAAACTGCCAGAGGGAATTTCTCTCTCCACATCCAGTTGCAGCAAAAAAGAATAAATAGTCTGAACAGAATTCAGGTAAACAGATGAAGTGGTAAGGTTCCAAAAAGAAGTCTCAAACCTCCCCAAACCAAGGACAGTCCAAGTCTGAATAACTACTGAAGAGACCCTGTGACCCCCTCCCACCTTAGTGATCTTTCTTTTCCAGAAAGTCTGGATATCCATTTTTCTCTTTGGCAACAGATTGTTTCAGACAAAAAGGTTCTAAAACTAATTCATTAGTGTTACAGATGGCAATGGGAAGAAATTCCTCCTTTCCCAGGGGTCATTCCTTATTCTGCATATCAGACTGTTTTGTTTCCTCCTATTCCTCATCAAATGCTATCCCAAAGAGTGATAGAACCAGTTCCTCCTTTGCAGGTGAGGAAGAGGTTTTATTCAAGGATGTTCCTAGTCTCAAATAAAGAAAATGCTTGGAGACCAGTGTGACAAAAGGAGATATGGCCAGCATAGCTAGCTGGAATTTTGTAATTAATTATATATCATTGTTGAATATAGAAATGATTTCTGCAAGATGCTTATGTTACAAATGTATTACAAATGTATGTCATGTGTATATCAAACTGCTCTGTACATATGTTGTTGTTGAAAAGGTATGTTTAGTGTTTTAAAATGTATCCACAGTGTGCCCTACTGGAAGAGAACAGAAATGTGCATGCTCTATTGTAACTTTTTAAATGCATGCATTTTAACAGTGGAAACTGGGATACAGGAGGTTAACCTCAGTCTAGTAAACTTCAGAAAAATACCTGAAATTAAATTACTTTGTAGGCTGCAATAAAGAGGCTGCTCTCAAGTTTTCACTGCAGCTACCAACACAGAACCCATGCTAGGAAGCTTTCTGTATTGTCCTTGGAGTGAACTTATTGCTACTTTTGAAGCATGAAAGAATACAGTTGTTTTATGACTTCCAGCATCTGCCAAATATCAGAGGAAAATCCCTTGTCTGTACATTTTTACACGAGGATGCTAAATGCTGCCAGCTTCTAGCAATTGGGGGGTTTGACCTGGGAACTAAATGCGGAGCATTCTGTATTCAGCCTTGGACCAGACAAGAACCATTCACCACATCATCCGCCTTGTTCTAATAGTAAGTTACTAGGGAATAGTATAAATCTTTTCGATTCATTCAGGAATATAGTAAAGCTTAGTTTAGGTGTTTTTTTTGTGTGAGCCCTGTACTGCTATGTTATTTTAAATATGCCCTGTGGTTTTGAACTCTGATGTCACTTTTAATATATATTTAGTATTGTCTTGTTCTTGTATTATGTATTATTAAATATATTTAAACCTTTCATTGTGGCTGATCTTTGTAGAGATTTTAAGTTTTG